>NC_132785.1:11720872-12022816 GCF_048418805.1 Vulpes vulpes
CAAGAAAGGGCCTGATTAAGCACAAAAGAAATAATGAAGACCATTGAGAACAAAGACTTCCAAACCTTTCGCATCATGGAATCTTTTCAAATACCTATCACATCATCTGTGAAAATTGCAAGTAGAAATTCCTTCACTTGTATCCAGAAATATGGACAGACTTCAGATAGAAATAGAATAAATTGAGTGAGTTGGAGAGCTAACTCTCACTCCTCTCTCATCTTGTATGACAAGGGACAATGATCTTTTTTACCTTGTCATACAAGAGCTTTTAAATGATCTTATAGCAGATCATTTTAATTTCTCTCTCTCTCTCTATTCACCACTATAACATTTGGTATTTTATGTGGTTCAGTTTCAAACAACCTCTATGTAGGGAAAAGGCTAAAGGCATTTTACTGGAGAAGCACAGGTGGTCTTTATGCTTTCATTCGCTAGCTTTCAGGGAATCCTAAATTCTGTTGAAAAGAATTTTACGATGAGGGGTGCTCTTTGGGAAATAAGTTTTCTTGAGGGATACAGCTGATTTTGAAAAAAAAAATTTAGCCCATAAAATTAAGTATAGATCAAGTGTTATGCCAACAATGGATCTACCCTCTGTGTTTTTTTTTTTTTTTTTATCAAGTCTTTAATTCTGTGTTTCCTGTGTCTAAACCCAGAGAGACACACTGGGCCAGAATATCAGTTATCATTTGCAGTTAGTGTGATTTTAAAAGAGAGTCAAGAAAATCAGATTCTTTAGAATGTACATGTAATTTTATTTTATTTTATTTTATTAAGATTTTATTTATTTATTCATGAGAGACACAGAGAGAGAGGCAGAGATAACGGCAGAGGGAGAAGCAGGCTCCCCATGAGGAGCCCAATGTGGCACTTGATCCCAGGACCATGGGATTACACCCTGAGCCAAAGGCAGATGCTCAACCACTAAACCACCAGACATCCCTGTACATGTAATTTTAGACTAAAACAATTTTACTCACTTTCATCATCTACCTTGTTAAATGTGTTAGGGCACAATTAACTTTTGAATTCTTCAACATTTTAAATGTTTATTCAGAAGGCTAAATATGATCAATATGGGTTTGTTTTACTTTGAAACCAGAATGTTTGGCTGCTGCTGCTTCTTCTTCTTCTTCTTCTTCTTCTTCTTCTTCTTCTTCTTTTTTTTTTTTTTTTTTTTTTTTACTTTTTATCTAAATTTCCATTAGTTAACTAACAGTGTAATATTAGTTTCAGGTATTCAGGATAGTGATTTAACACTTCCATATGTCACCCGGTGCTCATCACAACAAGTGCACTCCTTAATCCCCAATCATCAATTTCACTCATTCCTCTGACCACCACCCCTCTGGTAACCATCAACTTATTCTCTATTGTTAAGAGTCTGTTTCTTGGTTTGTCTCTCTCTTTCTCCCTCTCTCTCTTTTCCCCTTTGTTGTTTGTTTTGTTTCCTAACTTCCACACAGGAGTGCAGTCATAATGGCATTTGAATGGCTTTAAATCTCTGCTATTCCATGTTCTGTGAATTCAGGCAATTATTTTTTTTTAAGATTTTATTTATTTATTCATGTAGACATAAAGAGAGAGAGAGAGAGAGAGGCAGAGACATAGGCAGAGGGAGAAGCAGGCTCCATGCCAGGAGCCCAATGTGGGCCTCAATCCCGGGTCTCCAGGATCACACCCTGGGCCAAAGGCAGGCGCTGAACCGCTGAGCCACCCAGGGATCCCCGAACTCAGGCAATTATCCTAAATATCTGTGATTCAGCTCTGTGCCTGAAAAAAGATATTGGAGAGAATAATAATAATAATAATACCTATCTCACACTTTAAAGATGAAATTAGTGTGTTTGTGTGTGAGCAAGAAAGAGAAAATACATGTATATGTGTATCAGTATATTTGAGGGAGACAGAGAATGAGAAAAAGAGAATTTACAAGAGTACAGATGCAGATTGAGCTCTAACTTTCATTGAAACTCTGGAAAAAAAAAAAACCTCTAAAAAAAAAAAGAAAGCCCTGCTTTTTTGAAAAAAATGCAAATTAAATACACGAATTGATATTGGCAGTCATTCTCTAAAAGAGGCTTATTCTGGTCATTTTAGTAATCTAATAATGTAATCTCTCATTCTATAAATTTATAAGAATCTTTTTATCCTTCCTACCAGAAATATGTTGAAGGATCTACATTATGTTTATATGGACATATACATAAACATATACATACTATTATTCTTTTTACAAAAAATAAGCCCTTTCTGGCGTAAACCTGTATATTGATACCTATATCTACTAATATCCACATTTCAATATCTCTATACATATTTTTCCTACTGCTGGATAACAAATCACCACATGTTTATCAAAATGTAACACGTTATCACAATGTGTAGGTCAGGAGTCTATGCATGGCTTAGATGAGCCCTCTGCTCCCGGGAGTAAACAAGGTGTTGATGGGGGCTAGGGTCTCATGTGACACTCAAGATTGTCTTTCAAGCTCGTGTGCTTGTTAGTAGAATTCAGTCCTTGCTGCTAGATATCTCATGGTGGCTTGTTTCTTCAAGACTGGCAAGAAAGTCTGATTTTTGATCTTTTCACCCTCTTTTAAGGGTTTTGCCTGATTAAATCAGGCCCACCAGGGATAATCCTTTGATTGTGTTAAAGTCAATTAATCAGGGACTTGACTTACATCGAAAATTTTTTTCAGCTTTGCCATCTGATGTATCATAATCATGGCAGTAATAGCCCATCCCCTTTGCCCATATGATATTGGTTATAAGTAACAGAAAGTTTCTACCTACACTCTGTGGGGAATGGGATTATACGAGGTTGTGGATCATTAAGGATCTTAGAATTATGCCTACCAGAGCTTTTCCGCCACCGGGATTAGCATATTTGAACTACTTGTTGCTTCACTGGTTATTGAGTTTGTCACTCTGTTCTGACTCAGCTTTCTTCTTTCTTTTCCAATTTTGATTTAGGCTTTAAAAAAAAAAGATTTTATTTATCGATTCATTTATTCATTCATTTATTTATTCGAGAGAGAGAGATAAAGACAGAGAGCAAGTGTAGGGTGTAGGGCGACAGGGTGAGGAGCAGAGGGAGAGGAATAAGCAGACTCCTTGCTGAGCATGGATCTCCACCAGGAGCCAATCCCACAACCGGAGACCACCACCTGAGCCAAAATCAAGAGTCAGATGCTTAACTGACTGAGTGACCTGAGCATCGCTGACTTAGGCTTTTGAATGAACATATAAAATTATATAAGTAAGAATCCTATTATAATATATATGTGCACCATATGAAATGTTAGGCAAGGCTCAGCTATGTGTGTCTGTTTTACATGTGCTTATCATGGAGTAGAAGTCATACAGTAACATGTAAAAGTAAAACAGATTATGTCACTTTCATATTAGATAATTTTAACAATGATTGTAAACTTTTGGTGCTTTTTATCTGACTTTTTTTGGTGAATAATGAAATCAGTTGTGAGGTATTATTAGTGATTTAATTACTTAGAGGCAAGCATTTGTTGCTATCCTCTCAAGCATCTAGACCAGTTTAACTGAAGAATATATCCAGTTTTCAATGAGTCCTGATAAAAAGAAATACCATTTGAAACTACTTATCTCTGTGAATCAGATTTCTCAAAACTGCAGTTCAAACAAGATATAGAAATGTCTGACCTATCAGCAACAATAGTTCGCGAACACTGGGTCCCTGATACGACCATTATTTTCTAGTTATATTATTCACTAGAAGGTTTATAAATATAACCTTAAAGGTAAATATATGATCATAAGATTTGGCATATATCAACGGTAGGGGCAGTGAATGAGATGTATATTTTGAATGAGGTATCAGTTGATTAAAGGGTCTATTGCTTTAAAAATGTTTGAAAGCCATAAAAGAGTTTGAACAATGATAATATTAGAAAGACAGGATCCATAGCTAGTAAACAAATCTAGGAAAGTCAGGGGTTCTCATCAAATAATAATCAAATTCAAGTATCTCTTTGATGGGACTTATGAAAGCTATTTTATAATCTGACCATGTCCATCCAATCAGATAAAAGGACTACTGATATCATCTTACTCCAGCTAAGGGCTTCATGGCACAATTAAGGCCCTGTTGGTACTCATGCTCTCCTACAATGATGTATGATAACGTATCTTGTGTAGCTGAGTAAGCCAAATATCTAAATAAATAACTCTCCTACCACCAAGAGCAGACTGTATGCATTTTATCAGGCAAGGTCAGGTCTTTCAGCTGTAGTTTCCAGTCAGCACAGGGTTTGTGATATGATTTTCCAAACACAGCAAATCACTTAGTATATGCTTCATAAGTGACAAATACTCCTGCCCTGGAACAGAGCCAGTAAAGCACCTACATCTAAGCATCCTAAAGTGTTAGGTTTCTTACTGTGCTTCTGTTCTTCAGTCTTATTGAAGCACACTAAATCACACACATTTAGAGAGTACAGTTTGATCAGGCTTGACCTATGTACATTCCACAACCAAGAACACAAATATATTTAGCAGCCTCAAAAATTTTCTTGAACCCTTGGTAATCGCTCAACCCACCTCCTCACAGAGCTACTGATCTATTTTGTTTCATCATAAATATTAATGGTTAACATTTCTGGACATTTATATAAATGAATCATAGCATATGTGCTTTTTCCATGCCCAGCTTCTTTCACTCAGCTGTTTATTTTAAGATTCATCCACATTGTGGTAAGCATCAATAGTTCATTCCTCTTTATTGCTGAGTGGTACTCCACTGAATGGATATAAAACATGTTTTACTATTTTTTAGGATATATCTTATAGATATATTTTAATGTAAACATCCAGAAAGCTACCTGATTATTTTGTAATGGCCGCAGAGTATTAAATAGCATGAAGATACCCATTGTAATCCCTTGGTGCTGCAATAAACTTATTAGTACACAAATCTTTGGTGCATGTGGACATTTCCATAGAATAAATGTCAGGGGGTGGATGGGTTATCTCAAATGGTATGCCCAATTGAATTTAGATAGATCATGTAATACGACTTCAAAAAAAAAAAATGTGTACTATAACCAATTCTGTATGTACTCTTGTCTCTAAAGGAATAATAACCAGGGTTTTAATAGTCATGCAAATGCATTCATGACACTGTATGGCATGGGATCAAATGAAATGCAATCCGAAGGATGAGACAGGGGAGTATTTTCTTTCTTTTAAAAATCTGAAGTGGAAGCTCTAATGAAATACAATGGAACTCTAGCACTATGATGATCAATAGCAATTATGTTTATAAAATGGCCCTAAATTACTAAGAAGTTCTCTCAAGTGTCTTCTGAATATTCAAAGGCATTTAATAATAACTTAGTTTTAATTTTCAGTGCATTTCAAATATTTTTAGAATTCTTTTGGAATTTTATTATTTAAAATAATTGACTCACGAGACTTTCTGGTTAATCTCTTGCCATTGGTCAACAGCCAACTGTTTGGAAAAAAAGATAGAAAAAAAAAAGCAAACAAATAATATGAGAGGTTTTTCAATTTGGCTATATTTTACCAAGTTGGGACTCTTTGATTTTGGGTGATTTCTTGTACTGTTTTTTTTTTTCTAGTCTCATGAACCAATACAACTGCATAAAGTCAAAGTCAGATTTATTTAAATTACTTGGGTTAGTCAAACTTATTTGTCCATCTAGTGAAATAATTGTTTTTGACACACTTTTTTTTTTTAAAATTTGAGAGAGAAAGGGAGAGCAAGTGGGGCTGGGGCGGGGGGAGCAGAGAGAGAGGGAGAAGCAGACTCCTCATCAAGCATGGGGCCAGACGTGGGGCTCCCTCCCACAACCCTGAGGTCACTCATTGGGCCGAAACCAAGAGTGTGTCACTTAACCAACTGAGCCATCCAACATATTCTTAGTAATTCTTCCTATGTGTTTTTTATTAGGCCTGTCTCTGTCTCTATCTCTTTGTATCTATCTCTGAATCTCTGTCTCTCTCTCTATCTGTCTTTCTCTCACACACGTTAGGACCATGTGTTAGTCCCCTGTCCAGTGGATGAGTTTTCTAAGACTTTTGTTTAGTCCAGCAGGGTTGACAATGTCCCACCCCTCCTTGAAAACAAAATGACATCCTAATTAAAACTCCAGAATAAAAAAGGCATTCACTTCTTATATTGCTCTTTTTCTGTTGATACAGGAAAGAGACAGTTTTCCAGTATACTATCCTCGGTAGCATTTGGGCGGGCAAGCAATCAGTGGTCTTTGTTTTGTATTTTTTGACAGGAAGGCATTATATGGGGGAGATAGACTCCATTCTAATTCCTTACCCTTTCTCCAAGTTTTATAACTAAATAACCTTTTTAAATAAAATATTGCAACAGTCCTGCATTTTGAGGATGAAAGTGCTGTTTTCTAAAAGGTCAATTCAATCTGGGAAATGTTTTCGGTTTAGACAATACATTATACACTGCAGAAACCCGTGGCAATTTTCAGCACCACTAACAACGGGAAGTAAACTTCAGTCATTCACAGTAAGATGGCAACGTGGTGACATTTGAAGCCTGGACGTGGCTTCTTACATTCATTGTAGGTGACTGATGCTCTGTGGCAGAGGCCTTTTCCAACGGCAGATGAATTCTAGATATAAATGAAAAAAGATGATCAGAACAATTTACAAAATGAGTGAGACCCCGTCATCTGAGTGACAATATTCTTCCTTTATGGCAGGCAAGGATTAAAATACATCAAATTAATAAATCCCTATGAAACCAATAATCTCACATTTGCTGAACAATTGTATCTTCTAGTAGTTATTATCTTTGAATTACAGTGAGCCACTATCTTTGTTTCATTTTCCAGATATATGTCCTTGTCCATCAAAAACTATGGCAGTTGTACTACACAGCTAGGCAATAAATTTATGAAACATCTCTCTGAAGTGCATGCTTGTTTCATAATCCTGATTCCATATCTTTATTTACTTCAAAATATATGGAACTGTCAGCATGAGGGTCAGAAGATTACAGCACTTTCTTTGTTTCTTTGCTAGTGTTTTTATTTAACTTGAAAAATAAGCTGCAGCACCAAGGGAGTGATGAAATAAAGGATATATAGAGTCACAATGGCATAAAAATGGTAAACACACAACTGCAGATAAACCGTAAGAAAGATCATTGTATCAAATCATAAAAAAAAAAAAAAAAAAAAACATGTTTACTTCGGTAACTCACACAAGGAACTCATAGAGGTAACTCACACACCACTTTTTTTTAAACTCATAGAAAATAGGAAATGATATATAAGAGCTTTAACATGAACAGACAAAGCTTTCTCTTCTTTCTCGTGGTATCGCCTGGCTTCGACCTTAAGACATTGTGAATAGGATTCTCTTTGATATTTGGTGATGGCCTCATTTAGCATTTAATCTACCTGGGCTTAGAAACAGCAACACTCATAAATTAGCACATCACTTAAATAACATGAAAAAATTATCAATAACTAAGTAGGCAATTTTAAATTCAGGAGCAATTCCTTGTGAAACCAACAGAAGTGGGCGTACAGATGGGCACCAACAACACATTCTTACTATAGAGTGCTTTGATTTGGAACTACTTACCATTTTAGAGTTCAAAATATCCTTTTGCTTAATTCTACCAATTAAGAAAGCAGGCTTTTTTTTAAAAATCTCCTTGACATATATGATATTGCATGAATTAAATATGTTGAAATCAATTTTATTGCATGGTAAATTTCCCGAGGTGATGGAAACATATCAACTCTACACTGCTATGATTAATTTCTATAAATATTTGATGGAGTGTGTGGGGGGGAGACCGGGGAATATTTGTTATTGTTTTATGTCATTTGATTTTTAAAATACTGCTGTCATTATCCATACTTTACTAATATGCAATTATGACTTCTGATTTTTCATCCAATCTGTATACATCCAAATCTGTGTGACATTTTGCCAATCTTTGATTCAGCTATACAATTTTTAAGAGATACTGGCTTTTACAATTTGCCAAGGATTTCCATAACAAGAGTAAATACATTAAACATCCTTCAGACTCCTCTGATAATTTATCAGCATTTCCCTAGGACCGAGGAGAGTTATTCAATTTCTTGGAGCCTTGGTTTGTAAAGAGTCTGGTTCACAACCTTATTATCTGGTTTCACCACTTACATTATGTTCCGCGTCTTTGGGGAAGCTATGTTGGGCATTCAATACACTTAGAGGTGAGTATAATTTTCATTCACAAGCAAAGCACAAATACGAAATGCCTGGAGGCTCTTTGTTCTCCATACTTAGAACTAAGTAAAGTGTTCAGAGAGTCTTATGAGACTTTCAGGTCAAAGCTTCACTGATAATATTTTCTGAGCAAAATGCAATTGGTTTAGGAGCAGTTACCACTGCTACTAATTAATAATGACCTTTTGCTCCGTTCTTTTTTTTTTTTTTTTTTTCTAATCGGTTATATTATTCTCCGGAGCTTACTCCTACCATTTTAACGTTCCTAGTTTGCCATGGTCTCAATGTTCGTGTACTCCCAAAATTTATATGTTAAAACCTAATACCCAAGGTGAGGATGTCAGAAGGTGGAGCTTTTGGGAAGTGATTAGATCATGAGAGTCCAGCCCTCATGAATGGTATTAGTATCCTTTTTAAAGAGGCCCTCCTTTTAAAGGGGCCCTCCCTTGCCCCTTCTATCACCTAAGAACATAAGAAGTCTGCAACCTGGAAGAGGTCCCTCACTAGGCCATGCTGGTGCTCTGAGCTTGGGTTTTCAGCTTCCAGAACTGTGAGAAACAAATTTCTGCTATTGATAAGCTATTCTGTTATTTTGTTGTAGCAGCCTGAACAGACTAAGATAGTTGGATAACTAACTAGCATTTGAGACATAATGAAATGCAAAGAAAACTAATGACTCTTACTTCCCCTCCCCCATGCCCATCTCCTATCTCCTGACCTTTCACAATCTCAGTAAGTGGCATCACCTTTATTTACCAGATCATCTTTTATTCTGCCCTTTGTCTCATATCCCATACCCAGTTCAACAGTATATTCTTTGGAATTTATTTCCAAAATAGGTCTTAAATTTTATTGTTACCACTGCCCTGTTCAAGATACCACCATCTCTCTTCTAAATGTCTGCAATGGTCTCCTGACTGGTTTCCCTTTGTCCATTCTTGCCCTCTTCTGGTCCCTCTGCTCTGTCTGTAGATTAAATCCTACCATGCCATCCTTCAATTTAAAACTCTCTAGCAGATCTTCATTATTACGAAAATAAAATCCAAAGCATTTATGGTGCCAAGTATCTCTCTTACCTCTCTCCTCCACCTCCCATTCACTGTATTCTGGCCATGGGGCCTCTTTTGTGCTTACACACATGGAGTGGGGCCCCCCTTTCAGGACATTTGTAATTGTTGTCCTTTTTAGAGCAGCTTTAGAATTCACTCTCTCACATTACATTTCATCTTATTAGCATATATCTGCACTTAGTGCTATGTCTTATTAGACTATTTAAAAGATATGTAAACTCCTTGAAATCATCTATTACACTCTACATTGTTTATATAAAACTTAGAAGATGTTGAGTAAATATTTGTTGACTGAATGATTAACTCACAAAATTCATCTTGGGGCCATTTGGGAAAAGAAACATTATCTTTCAAAACATTGCACATGTTCTATTTCGGGAAACTAATAGATTTAAGGGAAAGCCTATTGAATTGAGAAATGTATTATGTTGGCAGAGTTGCATATACATCTCTATAGAAAAACTACTTTGTAATAAAAGGAACCAAAAGTATTAAATTGTTAATTCCACTCTCAAAATTATATTACTGTTTGCAGCAATGCATTTGAGTTCTTAAAATAATAAACATAGTAAAATATCTTGTTCAGTAGAAAATAAGTGTTTTCTTATGGAATATGTTAAATTGAACAAACAGGAAAACCATCTTTATGTCTTGCATCTGGGCTAAAGAATATATTGACACTTGTAACTTATACAAGTTATACAAGAGAAGCAAGTTCCCTGTAGGGAGCCCGATGTGGGACTCGATCCCAGGACCCCAGGATCACGACCTGAGCCAAAGGCAGATGCTCAACCACTGAGCCACCCAGGCGTCCCAAACCATTGTTTTTTAATTTCTGATTTTGTCAATAACATGATTAACTCTACAATCTTAAGTTAATGCTGGATCAACACTTATCTATTTAAAACTTTCTAGTTTTTAAAAAATAAAGAATATTGCTACTGAAGGAAATATTTCCAAAGAAAAAATACAATTATTCTATAAATGTATCAGCACAAAAGGGTGTGTCTTGGCTCTTGGCACCTACACAATAAAGAATTAGAGATCTCTGCCCAGAGCAAAAGTAGAAGACAGTTTTATTAAAGACAGGATACTCTCAAGGTGGGAAAATGGACAGGCCCAGAGGTGGATCTTTTCCTTTTATGTGAGCGGGGGGTCTTGTGTCATGGACAGGTTGGTCTCTAATGGAGGCAGCTTCCAATCTTTTGGGGGAGTCCTCCTACAAGTTGGGAGGGGGACTTTTTGACCCTACAAAGTTTGTACAGGAACCATCATGGTAGCCTTCTTCCATGGGGGAGAGGGGGCTATAACCTCAAGCAATGATTACAGTGAGTGTAGGGGTTACCCTGCGACAGAGGTGGAAAAGGAGAAAGCATACTCTGGACCTGTGGCTATTGTCCTGTTAGCCCCAGTGTCTTGGAAGCCACAAGGTCAGAATGTTATAAGTCACAAAGTCAGGGTGTTGTGCTCTCAGGCTTCTGATGAGATACCTATACATCACCATCCTTGCTTCCAGCTGGTGTCTAACCACCTACTCTACCGTTCCCCCCTCAAGAATTTAGGACTCTATAATCTCCCTGGTCAAGAGATGAAGGTTTCTTAGGACTTTCCTTCCACTGCTCATATCTAGCTTCTTCTACCTAACAAACATAGTATATACTAGATAAAATACATTGTTGAATTTTGTGCCTAAGATATCTATCTTTCTCATAACTTCATTATGAATCTCTTTTGAAGCATAGCTATTTTACTTATCTTCATGAAATTTTTCATTTATCTCTAAAGCAAATCATGCTATACTGAGGATTTTAAGATGGGCAATATGATGAGAAGATCTAATCCATGTTTATAACACCATATGTATAATACCATATATGTATTGCATATAGATGGTACGTCTATCACATATACAATGGTATTATGTAGGTAAATAATATGTATAAAAATCTTTCTACATAGAAGAATAACTGAACTCAAAACACACTAATCTCTGTACTGAAATGAAGCATTTCATTTTAACATAAATAAAAATCATACTTAAGGAGAAAGTTCCAGCTAGATGGATTTAAAGTGCTGAATATGTTCAATTCAAAATAATATCTGGATTTGAGCCTAAAGCATTTTCAGCAGATCACATATTGGACAAAATTCTATAATCACCATATCAATGTTTCTTGGTATTTTGTTCAGCTAAGAGGGGGTGACATATATTGATAGTACCTATCAAATTGTCACCATTAACCAAATAACTAAATTCGATCGTATTTTTGTTTTTAAAGATTTCTGCTAGCTAAGCCATTATTATTTAGTAGCCATATAAGAAGTGTTAATCATAAGCTATATTGTTTCTCATACTGTCAGCTCAAAACCTGTTTCTGTTGTCAAATAATCCAGACATTTTCCTTTACCCGGTGAAGCCTTACCCTGACCTTACCCTAAGCCTCAGGTCACTTCCTGAATTTGCTACTTTTTGCTTTGAGGACTCTGTGACAATGAGCTAGTGAAGGGTTTCAATTGTCCATTATAGAAACTGACATCAACCTTTACTCACCAGCTACCAGTTGTTTTTTATTAGACAAGTTGAGTACCAACCGATTTGGCCATTCATCTGTCTTGACCTTAGGAATCCCATGATCTATTAGACATTGTCACAGATCTCTGTAGCTGTAGACACTGATTGCTCTTGTGGTTTTAATGCCTATTATAGGATAACAATTATGTCCCTTTGTCTTTAATAGGAATTCTAGGGAGTTTGTGTTTTGTTTTCTAACATCTATGAAAGGTAACTCCAGCTTACTAAGGTCACTTACCACAGTGCTTCTCAAAAAAATGCCAGTTCCTCCATTCCCTCTGTTGGTACAATTGATATGAGATTTCTGCAGGGAGATGGTCTGAACCTTCACAAGAGAACCTACTTATATGGCACATTTTGGGATCTTTCATAAAAAATCAATTCTGATTCTGATTTATATATATTTTTTCTGATATATATATATATATGTCTTGATATAAGCTCTTTGCCCAACATGGGGCTTGAACTCATGACCCCAGAGATCAAAAGTTACATGCTCTACTGACCAAACCAGCCAAGCACCCCCAATTCTAACAATCTTATATTCTTGAGACTCCCTATATGTCTTATAACTTGCCAAAAATATCTGGATCTCTCTCCTAACTCACTATGGCTCATTGTCCCTCTGAGGTTTCAGAGAGCCATCCAACAAAATCTTGAGACCAATTTAGGTCCCCCTGCCAAAACTCTAATTTCTGAATCGTGTTTACATGCTCCCAAATTTGTAAAACTTCTATCAAGACTTAAATTCTTTGTGTCTTGGTAAAACATCCTTGTGATCCAATACCAAATATGTTTATAGGGTTACTAACATTACCTTTTGGTTAGGTCCTGAAATTCTTTCACCATGTGGGCTATTCCTCTCAGAGTTCCGGTTCTGCAAAGACTTTGCTGTGGTTACCAAGCTGGAAAGACTAGGGGTAAAAATTTAGAATCCAAGGAGAACAAGAATCTCCAGTGAGGGTACAACTTTAGGAGAAAAGAGGCCATTCTGCTCACTCTAAGTGAAGAGGACTGTTCTTCCTGGCCAGGAAGATTCAGATGATGTAGGGAGCACATGAGTTTCAGGCTCAGCCAGTCAAATATTCCTATATAGAAGATAGAAATTTCCAGGATCTATTTTTTTTTTCCTATTAGAGCCCTGACTTAGACAGTGGAGGCTTTTCAAAGCTATATATTCCGTTTCCTTTGAGGCTCTTTGTAGCTGTGTAAATAATGGGTTCAATTTTAAGCAGTTTGGCCTGTGCTTGCAAGAAATGAGTTTCTCCTTCAGAATTGCCCGTTTTCACAGAATATCTTCCTTAGCAGTTGGCTTTCCTGACCATCATATTCTTTTTCAAAACCTCCTAATACTGTCATAAGAATAGAGCACAATTTGTAAATAACCATTGTCTCCATATCATTTAATCACCACAGTTACCTTTCATGATGCTTCCTCTGTCACCTGCAACTCATTGCAATTAACCTCAGGCAAAAGCATAGTAATTATGATGTCACTGCGTGTCAGGTCTTATCACAACCTCACTGACCACCAGCAATTAAGTCTTTATTGCCATTGCATTGGTGGGCAGTCTAACTTCGATATGGTTCTATGTCAGCAACTATCATCAGTGCTAAGTAGAATCTCTCATTATCATAAACAGAGAAGCCTGAGAATGGGAGACACAGGGTGAGAGCATAATGTGAGGCATTGTGAGTTTGTGCTTGCACAAAGTTAATCAGGGCCCTTACATGTGTGAAACAAATACAGTTGAGGCAGATAGAATATGAAGTAGTGTAAAAGAGGCGCCTGATTCAGTTAGTATCTCAAAAATGTCTCGTGAGTGTATTTGAGGAGACATGATAATAATATGAGGGATTTTTCATCTTATAATGTCAAGTGAGGAAAAGCAGGTATGAAATTTCATGTACATTTAATATATATTGGAAATACTAACTGCTATTTTTGTTCCTACCAAAATGACCTCATTGTACCTTCACTACCAAAACCGTTTCTTGAGCTCATTCTTTCATCCAATTAAAAGCATTCAATACCAAAAGATAATGTAAAATAATCTTTACAGACATAGCAGGGTCACATTTTTTGAAAGCTGAGATTTCTGAATTGCTACCATAGGTATTTGAAAATGGAAATAGCTAAACCCTGGAGGAAGCCAAATGTAGATTTTAAGCAATTAATAATAAATATGAGAGAAACTCATATTCCTCATTTTGGATTTGACCAGCTTTTTCTGAGCTGGAGAAGAAGGAGCTTTGAAGTGGTAGAAGGAAGTAAAGACATAAAAATATGCAAAGAAAATAGATACCTAGAATCATCAGAGTGATTCCACCAAGAAGACATCTATCCTCAAAGGTGTGGCCAAACTTTCAAGTTTTGCAATCAGAAAGGAGAAAGTAGCTAGCTATTTCTATTTCAGCCTGAGTCAGGCTGAAACTCTAGGAAGCAGCATACCTGAGGCTATGGTTTATAAGTAGCATGTTCAATCTGAAGTTAAAAGAAGGTACCAACTACTGGCAACAACTGCATATCACCTCCATATTACCATATCACCTTTCAACAAAGCAGAATACAGTGGCCAGGTACCACTTTGTATGTATCTGGGGCTGTCTTATGGAAAGTCCCTTCAACTGGGATTGAGAGGCAATGAGTTGTTTTTTCCTATTCACTTTAAAATTGAATGGGAGGGAGGTGGGCAGGGGGTGGGGGTGACTGGGTGACGGGCACTGAGGGCAGCACTTAACGGGGTGAGCACTGGGTGTTATGCTATTATGTTGGCAAATTGAACTCCAATAAAAATAAATAAATAAATAAATAAATAAATAAATAAATAAATAAATAAGAAAAAAATTAAGAGCCAAAACAAACAAACAAACAAACAAACAAACAAAAAAACCCCAAAAAGTCTGGAGATAAGACTAGATATACTGCCTTTGAGAAGTAAAAGTTTGAGCACGAATAGAGGCTGGCATTTAAGGTTTGATGGGGAGGTAATGATGGCAATGGCCTGGGGAACAACCACCATGAGGCTGGAAAGGGCAGTTGGTGACACACTGCCTGCCCAGGGTCTTGCATGCTCTTTTTGTAGGAATCTGGGCTTCAGCTTAAGGGCTGCACAGACTCCCTGAAGAAATTTATATTCTGTTTAATTTTTAAAAATATTTTAATAGCTTTTGTGAGGTATAATTGGATGTATGATAACCTGTACATACTTAAGTGTACAATTTGATAGATTTTGTCATGTATATACATCAATGAAACTGTCACCTCTATCAGTAATGAGTATATCCATCACTCCCCCCAAAATAAATAAAATAAGATAAAATAAAATAAGATAAAATAAAATAAAATAAAATAAAATAAAGTGGAATGGATATGATTCTAATATATTATTAAACTTAAGAGAGTCTTTCCCCTGGTGAAACAAGACCTAAGACAGAACGGCTATGTCTTAATAGTTTTCTAGGGATTTTAAAGACACACCCACTAGTTCTTACCAAACCAATAGTTTGGAGGGCCAAGGGAAGTTAGATGCCAGCCTACTGAAAAAGAAACTTGGATTGACTTGTCTTACCCAAAAGGGACCAAGTACAAGCCTGAAATAAATACATCAATTTTTCTGTCTTCAGGCAGGACAGAGGCTAGAGTTAGAAGTGCAAGTCTGTTAAGGAGAAATAAAAAAACATACAATTACTTCACACTTGAGTTCGCATGAATATAAAATTCATATTTGCTACATTTAGTGAGATGTCAACTATGGAAATACATGCATATTAAGATATAGGAGAAACTACAATTGAAATCAAGAGGTTGCATTTATCTTCCAAATTTTCTAATGCAAATACATTCATTTTATTATCAGAAGAAGGTTTTGTAAAGAACTTTGAATATGATTTTATTTTTTTCTTTGAAATGTTAAAATGCCTGAGGAATTCAGCATGGTTATAGACTGTGCTAGTTATTTTGGTGCTCCATAAAAAAATCTAACATTGGAGGGCACAAGTAAGTTTAACTTTACACAATTTCAGGACATAAAAATCATGTAAAATTTACTAAGCAAGGCCATGGAAGTCCCCACTGGCATGATGGATTTTTATAATGATATAATCTTTAATGAATTATACTTCCAGTTAACAAAATTTTAATAAGAAATTTCTTTTGCTTGCATTGTTATTAATTCTCTCATCTGAATTGCCTTGGGCATGTCTGCCGTAAAATTGTTCAACGTAATATTTCTTTCTGTGTCAATCATACAGTACATGCAAATCTCCCAACCATGAATAAAACAAACTTCATTTTCTTCAAAACACATACCTGGCTTTCAGAAAAATATTTACATTGAAAATTAAGATGTGCCGAAAGAAAACCATGACTCATGTTTAATGGACTAATAGAGTTCTAACCACAAACGCATTACCTTATACTACTTTCTGCTACTTTTTAGAAATGAACATGGATGGAATCTACATTTTACTTTTCACATTAACTCCCTTTTTCGATCATGCATTTGTTAGCTTTAATTTAGTTCATACTTCTATGAAAGCATTTGTGTAGCTTCCATTTCCATCAATGACTAAAATAGACCACAGAAGATTGTAGAACACCTGCCAATAACAAAAATAGTGATGGGAGAAAGATTCAGGAATTGTTCATAATCATCTATTTTCTCAGTCCTAACACTTTAATTTACGATTCCCGGTCAAAAGTTCATAACAAACAGAAGCAAAACCAGCGAATCACTTAAGTAGTAATTAGTGAAAGCTTATTGCACACACACCAAAAAGACAGCTTGCAAACTGGGAGCACTCAAACCAAAAAAAATGAATGAGGCGCAGAGGTATATTGTTATAAGGCAGCTTTTATAGTGTGAAGGCAGTGAGTGTTTAATTTTTACGGTGATTGGTTACAATATTAGAATTTTCTGACATGAAAGAGAGTCAGTTAGTGGTGACTTCATATCAATTTGGGGGACCTATTTAAGTTTTGCTAATGATTGTCAGACACATAAGCAAGAAGAGACTCGGGTCAAGTTGACCTCATTTGTCTTATAAAATAAGTGGAATTATACTTTGCTTATATGAGTAACTGGTTTTGTGTGCATAGGGAATTTTTAAGTACGCTTTTCATTTGTATTTAACTTTAACAATGTCCTCGTTTTGGTCAAGTTCTCAGCAGGCTGAGAGCATGATCAACCAGTAGCATTGCTCTCAGTTACCACAGTTGGTGTAGTCTGGGTGAAGACTCATGTATTAGGTGTTGCCATGAGATGAGCTGGAGGCTTAGGTGGGAGGGTCATGTATGCAGTCACCATCTTCATTGTTTATGTGGTCAATGTCGACTTCATCCAGTTGCCTGATCCTCATGGACAGATGCCATTTGGTGTGTAAGTGGCTGCCAACAGGTATTTAAAAACCCTCCAGAATACACGAAGGAGAGGTTAATATGATGTCTATAAGGAGAACACTTGCCAAGAATTTAAAAATTCCCCAGAGCAGAGGTTACCAGGAACCAAGGTTGGACAAATTGAACTAGATCTATAAAAGAGGTATCATTTATCTGATGAAAAAAATTTTCTAGGCTTTAAGATGCTTTAGATTTCGGATAACAATTGTGATAAATGATTTGTCAACATAGAAACCTTTTTCACCAATTATAGCACACACAGTAAGGACTTTTGTTGAGCAGTAAGGACATCAAGGACTCTCCTGTTTCAGAGTCTCACTGAAGATAAACCATTTATTTCAGTTTGTACTGCTTGGAGAGCATTTAGGGGATTGTTGAAGCTTTTTTCAGCAGTTGCAGAAATATTAATAAGTGGTGTTTCTAATTCATTACCTTTTAATTGAGGAAAAAGCCTTCCGGCAAATGTGTAGAAACCAGAGCTTTTTTGAATAACAGGGTTTGGAAGCTCATGAGACTCTCTCTTATGAGGAGTCATTTTATATACAAATGATCCTGAGTTTAGAACCTGGCCAGCATTTACGGATTCATCTCTAGTCATTTGGGGTGCAAGATAACCTAAATCACAGTGTCCACTTGAATAAGAAAACCGAGTATCTAATTACCACTGAGGATGAATAATCCAGTACTGTTAAGAGAGACCGTTAGCATGGATCCCGTGACCCGCTAATCAGAGAAAAGGTGGAGATCATAGTTATTCTTTGTCGTATAGGTATCAGCACACTCCCATCTTAAAGGGCTGTGGTTTAAATTTGAATTGAAACAAGAACAACAAAAAATTCCTATGAATTTGGTCTAGCAGTCCATTGTCATATAATTGTTTATAAATGATTGATTTTGTTTCTAATGGTGCCCTAAATATTTGTCTCTCTAAAAAGTGATTATTACTTATACTATAAGTGATTATTACTTATACTTATTACTTATAATTACTCTTATTACTTTATATAATGGAGGCATTATGGAGGCATTCCATTTATCCAGTGATTTTTCATTGAACCAGTGTATAGCTTCACTAATTTCCTTGACAATTTAATTAAAGGTATATTGTTGTCATTATCTAATTGTAAATCTGTTCCACTGTATATAGGAATCTAGTCTTCTTCATCTGAATCAAACCAAGGGGTTTGGTTACAGAGTGAGTGTGGAACATGCTCCAGATCAGTTCCGGTACCATTAAGGTTCTCTATTAATAGGGACAGGATACAAGCAATGAATTTAATAGTGGTTATGGTCCATCCCTTGACTTCTGAGGCTTCTTCCCAATATCAGATTAGTCAACCATAAAGTTGCATGGCCAAGAGTAGTATATTGGACCTTTTCATAAAGCCGTATTCCTGAATTAGTCATCCAAATATATATATAGGAGCTTGTTATAATATTAATTGGGAGGTCTTCTTGAGCATTTAAACAGCTACAAGACCAACAATCATTTTGACTAGTAGAAAAGCAACTCATTGACTGGTGAACCTCAGTGGGCATTCAGTCTAGGTGGGAAGAATTCTCAACATAAAGAGAAGCATAAATTTAAACATTTTGAGTTACTTTGCAAGGCAGTAATAACATAATAATCACTGTAAAATTAAGTCCTGGAAAAAAAAAAGGAAATTTGCAGAAACTGGTTCCATGATCTTGGACAGAAGCTGTCTACATTATGTTATTATTTTTTCTTAATCCTTAATTTCAAGTCAGCTTAAGGTGGCAAGTCCAAAGTCCAGGGAAGCTCTCTTTAATTGAGCGATATGGACAAAGTTAGATGGACCCGATAATTCACCATGTGACCAGTTAAGAAAAAAACTAGTAGGGCCCTTGCCACCAAGATTCAAGTGCTATTTTTCATTGATGTCTCTTCCAGAATAGCCACCCTCCAGGTTCCAGTGTACACAGTATGAAGTCCCCAACATGTGGGGATCTTTGAAAGCCTCTATGACCTATTAAAAACAGGAGATCCCCCAGGTTGCTCAGTGGTTAGCACCTTCAGCATGGGGCATGATCCTGGAGTCTCGGGACTGAGTCCCACATCAGGCTCCCTGCATGGGGCCTGCTTCTTCCTCTGTCTGTCTCTGCCTCTCTCTCTCTCTGTCTCTCATGAATAAATAAAATCATAAATAAATAAATAAATAAATAAATAAATAAATAAATAAATAATAAATACAAACAGTATAGTGCTTTATAGTATTTGGGTCAAATCAGAATTCGCAAGAACAGGTTGTATATGGGTTCTATCATTAAGGACACGGGTCCCCAGTGATGATTTCATATAGTGTCAATTTATGTTTCCCAAAAGGTGCTGACCTTAAAGTCATGAGGGCTAATAATAACACTTCAAACCATGGTGATTCTGTGGTTTCAGCTGGTTTGTTGATTTCAGCTTCAAAATACCATTGGTTCAATTTCCCCTGAAGACTGAGGATGGCAGGGACAATGATAGTGCCACAGTGTCTGAATAACCTTGTTCAATAACCTGTTTTATGTCCTGTTCAGTAAAGTGAGTGCTTCAATCACTTGAAATTTTGCATGGAGTTCCCCATAGTGGGAAAACATTTTCTAATTTCTTTGCTATGGTAGCAGCATCAGCTTTCTGACAGGAAAAGCTTCTACCCATCTAGAAAATAGACACAACATTACAAGTACATGCTGATATCTTATATTAGGAGGCAATTGAATGAGTTTCAATGGTAAATGTTCAGATGGTCTTGATAGGGAGGGACCAATGCCCGGAGCTACTTCAGTAGTTTTAGGTGGGTTTGTGGCTGACAGGTTGACTGATTATAAAGCTGTCATGCCAGATTAAAACAATCACCCCACAATTGTTTTATATATAAAACAATCATCTATCTGTCTACTGATAGATATATTTAAATATATAAATTAAGTAGGCTCCATGCTGGGTTTGGGGCTTGAATGTGAGGCCTGAACTCACAACTCTGAGATCAAGACCTGAGCTGAGATCAAGAGTGGAATGCTCAACCAACTGAGCCACCGAGCCACCAATATTTTTTATAATTTGGGTCATATTGTTAATTACATGGTGGGTTGCCATGTGAAATGCTCATAAGAGTGGCAGTGTGAGAGATTCGGGAAGCATCAGACAGTGCTTTTTTCATTAAATTTGCAGCCTTCTGGGTGCCATTTTTGTTTTTCGATATCTGACACAATTTTTCATCTGTTACACAAGTTGTCAGAGTAACCTGATTTGGATCTATCTTATGAAGTTCAGTTAAATTACAGACTTTGGGTGCATCAAAAATGTCTCGAGGACAGCAGCCTTCCCATGAAAGTCAGCCATAGCATTTCCCTGATACTCTGACCAGCATGTATGAACCTCGATTTTGATAACAGCAATTTGTGAAGGTAATAACAATGCAGAGAGGAGATCAGCAACCTAAGATCCATTTTGATAGGTGCACCATTTGATGTTTAAAATCCTTTCTGCTTCCAGAGGCATACCAAAGTCATAGACCACTCGGAAAGCATACCTGCTGTGAGCGTAAACACTTGAAGCTTTGTCTTTTGCTAATTCATGCTTGAGTGATGGCAAAGAATTCTGCAGGCTGAGCGGAGTTAAACTTTCTAATAATTCATATTTAGTAGTTCCAGCATATGCAGCTTGATATTTCCCTTCAGGGTTTTTGGCCTAAGCCATCACTATAGATTACTAAGTCTGGATTAGCTAAAAGAGTTTTTTGTAAGTCTAATAGAGGAGTCCGATCTGGGGAGACCAATTCAAAAGTTCCTGATTTAGAAAGCAGATTTCTTCAGAGGAATTTGCAGGAGCAGTGTCACCCAGGAGAAAGGCAGGGTTTTCAGAAAAAGGGCTGAGGACAGCGGTTATAGGTTCTGATAAGGGTATGCTTTAAACTCGATTGGCTGGTCCCACCACTGAAAGATTTTTATTACTCCCAGGAAACTCTTGATATATCATGGTGATTTTTTAAAGTGGAAAGAATCAGTCTCGGACCTACTAACACAGTGCAGACTTCTCTATATGTTTCAAGTTCCATCCCCATTCTCTTTCCCACTTTGGCTATTCCACAACTTTATCATTCTTCTTATGTTTTCCTTCGTTGCAGCAGACAACAGTGTTTTCTTCATAGAGCTATTAAATTTTTCAAAACAAAGTAATTTCCTGTGTTTCCACTTTCAAGCGAACCAATAAAAATAATGATAAAATCCTTACTTTTCTTCCAGTTTCACCAGTATTCTCCTTTTTCTGTTCCAGGCCAAGGAGTTCTTCTAACCAGGCTTTAATTTCCTTCCCCTCCTGCCACAATTGTGTTTTTTCTTCCCCTGAGTTAAATCCTTTTCTTCTTGCATTTAAATGTACAACTCTGATTCATACTCCCCTTCAAGTTAAATATTTCTCAAAATTTTACAGAAAACAAGTTAAATGCTCCATTCCTTATTTTCAGATAGCTCTCTAGTTAGTTACTGCCCCAAATCTCTTCCTCCTGTTCAACCAATGTACTTGATATGCATAGTGTGTTTACTATAAACCTCTCTTTATCCACAAAGAAGCCCTCTGCTACCTTATTGAACTACACAGTCAGTTTTCCATCCTTACTGCTGTATCTGTTTGTGATTGACTCACACTGTCCTCTCTGCTCAAAATGCTCTCACTTCCTTTCTCAGCCTGGCTAATTTCTTGGTAACCTAAATATCCATCTGGCAAACACTTACTTAGCATGCCTTGGGGGGCAATCTACTACATTTCAGACCTGTCTTTCTTTGGTTGCTGTCCTTATGAGAGTCATTTAAAAATCTACAGTACCTGGGACATATATGACAGTTAATAAATATTTTTAAATGAATGGAGGGAAATGCAATTCTGATACAAACTATGAATATCCGTGAAAACATTTTGGGAGAAATGACATCTAAATTGAGATCTGAGGCTTGAATGGGAATTCATAGATGTAAGGAAGAGTTTGGACAGAAAAAGTTTCAGAGGGAAAGCATGTTTGTGGGGCCTGGAAAAGAGAATAATAAAAGTGATGTGTTCAAGAAATTGAAAGACTAGATAAAGCCAATTGTCAATAGCTGTTTAAAGAAGACAAATAAGAGTTGTCTTTGACAGGGTGTTGGGAGCGAATAGAGGGCTTAGTCAAATAGGTTTGAGGATAGAGAAATGATTCATTCAGTTTTAAACATTCTCAGTTTATGGAAAATATGCATTAGAGATGTAGAAGAGGCAATTGGAACTATGGACATGCAGCTCTAAAAAGATGCTTGAGCTACTGATCTAAATTCGGAAGCCATAGGCTTATGCTTAGAGGGAAAGAAATTTCCAGTAATGAGGAGATCAAGGGTGTGGCAAAAATGTCATGTATAGGAGAAAAGAGGAGCAATTCTTCCAGCTTTTCAGAACCTCTTTTACTTATGGAAGGATCAGAAGCCTTAGTGAGAGTATGACTTTTTTACTTTTGTCCAGATAATGCTGAGCTAAAGTGAGAACTTTCAAATACTTTGATGATGATGATGATGATGATGATGATGATGATCTCAATGATGATTTCTTACTGTACATATCACATTCTACATATCACAATCAAGATTTTTTTCAAGCTTCATATTTTTATTATCAGTCATAAAGAAGTCTAACAACGAAGAGATCAGTGAGCCAGATGGGTCAGCTACCTGGTTACTGAAGTTGTTCATCAAAAGATTAGACTCAAACACCATTTATCAAACAAATTCTTCTCTGTAATCCCTGGGATTAAATAGGTATCCTTTCCTCAGGCAACATTATTATTCTCTGCTGGCCATTGCCAGAGTATTGGCTACTTTTTATTCTAATTACTCCTCATTGATGAGGGATCCTCCCAGACTCTGTGAAGGCAGGGGCTCTGGTTTTCTCCTTACCATCCAGCCAAATGGTTGGCACTAGGTAAACTCTTATTAAACCGATTAATTTTAGCTCTTGATGTCCAGCATATCCTAATGCAAATAGAATCAGCCACCATCAGCCACCCGTCTTAAGATATTTATTTATTTGTCCTCCATATCTTTGCCTTTTAGGTCTTCCATTGAATTTTCCATCCAGTGCTATCACTTCCCAAGACTTTAAAAATTTTGTTTTTCCATGTAATCTTTGGGTCTTTTAGTTTCTTAAGCATATATTTTTTCTTAGTTAATATAAATCATTCCATGATAAAAGACAATTTTTTTTTTAATAAGGTGAGGTAGTATCAGAATGAAGAAGAGTAAGGAGGAGGGAAACCCCAAAGGCAGAAGGGATAGCTACCTTCCTTGGTCCTGCAGGAAGGTAAACATGCTCTATCTAGTGGGCTGAAGCAAAGCGTTCCTCCAATTTTAGGCAGATTTTCCAATCAGAGAAAAGTTCTCTATCAGAGGAACTAGGTTGAACAATATAAAGCAATAGGAGGGAGTTACTGGGAACGCTGTGGCCCCAAGGTCCAAAAGATCTTAAGTGAAGGAAGCCAGGTGACATGATTTTCTCTGCCACAAAGAATGAGCAGCTGCCAGAGAAGCCAGTGGCAGGAGGAGAAATTTGAAATGTAGGCATTGTAGACCTAGAGTCCTGACACCAACACCTACCAGATTGTGACATTACTAAATAATTTAATCTCTGTAAACCTCTGTGGAGGTTTACTGAGGTGATCATTTTATTTTTTCAATAAATAATGTTTGCATTAAATGTTTGGCTACTATTAGCATTGATAATATGATGACTAGCATTTACATGATGAAAAAATAGAGCTTTCTGTCTCCCTTCTTCTTTTTCAGACACCAAGATTGGAATCATGGAAGAGTAATTGCAAATTCTATTTGCTAATACAGAGAAAAGTTATGATATTCCTGTTGAACAGTGTTCTCATGGAATTTGGCATAGTATGGAGTCCTGTGTTGGTGTCAGTACAGTCACCCCTAGGAGCTAGGAAGAGGTCAGCTCTGACAAGTAACCGAGATAGCAAGGACACTGCCTTCACCCTCCCCACCAAATGCCCTTATTAATATGCACAAGGTCTGCAAACTCTTTCATAGAAATTACATTACATTAGCGGCACCTTGCGGATTTTTTTTTCCTACTCTAAAAGCACAAGTAACTAATCCTATATGATTTTCAGTTTATTTGTCTTGTTTTGTTCCTCCCTCGCCAGCAAACATTATTTTATCCTGTTTGTTTATGGCTACTTTTCCAAATTTTTGAAGTTATTTTGATGTCTGATATGGTGCTGTCTTTCCAAGGTGTTACCCATTTCACCCAACTTGAGCTAATCAACACTTTGTAAGCATATGTTTTTTATGAAATCTTGTTACAACAAAGAAGAAAGTGAGAAGACTGAAAAAGGTTTCTGAACATCAGACAGATCTATAATCATAAATAAAATTCTGCAGCACTGTTTCAAAAATATATCAGTTTCTTTAGAATAGTGGAACATTAAACACTCTTGTGGCATTGTGAGATATCTACTTTTGTCCAAGCAAAACGGTATATAATCAAGTAAACACCTACACTCAGCTGCAAGTATTTTAATGCTTGATTCAAAGTATCAATATTTAAAAATCCAACTTTCTTTTTTAGTATATGTGCTGCCAAAGTGAGCTCTAAAAATCCAACGCTTAATAATTATGTGTATATAGACACACACATACACAAATACTTACAGACATATAAAATTTTCAATTCAACATTCAAAGAATGTGTGCGTGTGTTTTACCCTAGAGTTTAAGTATTCCCCCAAAATTAAAATGCTCATTTTCATACCTTGTTCCTATCTCTCTTTGACTTACAAGATAGAGGAAGAAAAATATAAGGAGAGAGCATACCAAATTTGGTCTCAAACACGCTTGCCTTTAAATACTGGCTTTAGCACTTAGCTGAATGACCTTTTTCAAATTACTTAACCTCTCTTATCTTCAGTTTTCTCATCCACATGTAGGGATAGTAATACCTTTCTCATAGGGTTTCTGAAAAATTAATTAGATAGTCTATCCACAGTGCCTGCCACATAATAGGTACTTACGACATGGAAACTATAATTATTATTAGAAAAAAGACTTCTGGAGAATTTGCATAAGCAAGCCATTTGGCAACAATACAATTTCATGGTCTTATAAAACTTATCACAACAGTTATCAGCTAAGACAAAAACAAAGTCAACCCTAGTCAATCAATTTTCTGACACAACACTTTATTCAAAATGAAGAAAATAGAGAATGAGTCTACAATTGGAATATTTTCCTGCTTTGCTCTCTCCCCATAAACAATGATAATTATTTTGATTACATTTACATATAGTAGGTGATTGTTATTTTGGCATGATTTTAGGCTCAAAATCCTTCCTGCCCCAAAAGATTTTCTTCTACTTAAAATTTTCTTTTTTTCTTTTTTTTTTAAAGATTTTTTTATTTTTATTTATTCATGAGAGACACAGAGGGAGAGAGAGAGAGGCAGAGACACAGACAGAGGGAGAAGCAGGTTCCAAACAGGGAGCCCAACGTGGGACTTGATCCTGGGACTCCAGGATCTCACCCTGGGCTGAAGGCAGGCGCTAAACTACTGAACCACCCAGGGATCCCAAAAATTTTCAACCATTGTATCATTGTTTGGGATTAAGCAATACTTCAGATGAAATTTAATATGTAAAATACATTATAAAAAGAGCTATTATAAAAAGCTAGAATTATGGCCAGGATCCATAATAATATATGCATAGAATTAGATGAACAGATTTTTTGAAAATGTTTCCTAGGGCAGACAAATCATGGTGAGGGGGTAAAGATGATTTTTATCTTTAATGGGGATAATGGAGGAGGAATTGATATTCACAATCAATAATCACACCAAGGGAGGATGGCTAACTATATGTTCCAAAATTATGAATAACAAACTGGCCTAAGAAAACCACTAAGAATTCAGACTGAATCCTTTACCTCCATGTACATAAAACCTCCAGATGACCCTGTTAATTATAATGAGATACCGAGAAGATAAATTTCCAATTACACCAACAAGCTAGGTCCATATATCATAATGACAGAACCAAAGACTTGGTACTTTTGGCCATGTAAAACTTAAAAGCAAGCATTCTGATGTAAAACATCAGATATCAAAATATGAAAATAAACCTTATTATAAAAATGGCAGCATATCCTATACAAGAGGTAAAACTATTGACTTGACTAACGAACTCAGCTTGAGTAGTTTATGAATAAATGCAATTGGAATACCTTATGCCCTGATAAAGAATAGATGAGATAGCCTAGATCCTATAACCTTAACTGATATGAGATGGCTGTATTTTTACCTGGATCCATAGAGTGAGGATTGATTTGTAAAGTTATTGTTTCATTGTTAGGACAAATCTGTGAAGACATAAGTAAGAATTAAAATTAGACTAACAATCAGAATTAGAGTAAGGATGAAACAAAATATCTAACTTAAATCCATGATGTCAGCTCTTTTAAAAACTTACTTTAATATAAAGGCAAAAATCAGTTTTAATTAGTATATAGTGATGTTTCTATATTTTTTAAAAGATTTTATTTATTTATTCATGAGAGACAAAGAGAAAGAGTCAAAGACACAGGCAGAGGGAGAAGCAGGCTCCATGCAGGAGCCCAATGCAAGATTCGATCCCGGAACCCCAGGATCATGCCCTGAGCCGAAGGCAGAGAGGCTCAACCACTGAGCCACCCAGGTGTCCCATAATGTTTCTATTTTGAGTGCAATTGATTTTTTTTTTTTTTTTAAGAAGGCTCCACACCCAGCATGGAGCCCAACACAGGGCCTGAACTCATGACCGTGAGATGAACAATGTATCTGGAATCAACAGCAGACACTTAATTGACTGAGGCAACCAAGCACCCCAAGTACAATTGATTATTTAAGGTATCTAAAATGCTGAGTGCTTAGTACTACTTAATGCTAATAAATTGTACATTAAACAAAGTACAGAAGAAAAAAAAACAAAAAACAAAAAAAAAGAAAAAAAAAACAATTGAGTATCTACTTATCAAAAAGACTTGGAAATTAAAGAACATATGTTCAATCATTATAACTTACAATATGACTAAGTTATATGTACAAAAATTTCTACCTGTAGAATTATTTCCATAAGATAAATTATCAAATAGAAGTATAAGTCAAAGATATGATCAGTATTGGAGTTTTTGTTTTATATTGCTAAACAATTCTCTAAAAATCATGTTTTCATGTGTAATCTCCCAGTTGTATGTAAACCTACCTAATTTACACTTAGCTTATTCTTGACCCTTACTAGAACTTACTTTTTTGGAGGTAGGGGGCTTCTACATCAGTAATCTTCTCTCTCCTGGCCCCTTTCTCTGTTAGCAACCATCCTTAAGTCTTTCCATCTTGAAAAGGGAATCCTTGTCAGACCACCTGTTTCTCCCTTTCAGAGTTGGCAAATGCATCTTTGTTCACCGTCTCTACTTCCTTACTTCCCTCAGTTCTCTATTCAAACCATCACTATGCCAGTGAAATACCCTAAATGCTCTGGGACATTTTTGTCAAGTTTGGTTTGACTTCTTAGTGACTATAGGCTCCCTTAACCACTTCTTTCTACTTGAAATGCCACCTCATTTTTGTTCTGTGATGTCTTTTTTCTCCTGGTTTAAGAAGAAATGCTTGAGGAATGTTTGTCAAAAGGTCGAAAAGGTCTTAATTTACTAATTTCTTAAAATTAGTATTTTAAGCTTCACTTACAGATTCTTAATCCCAGTTATCTTGTCAAAATTGGAATAATGAGTACCTAACTATTTATATAAGTGATTTGCAAATAGTAAATGCTGAAGTGTTGCAGCATCAATGTTTCTCAAACTGTGTGCTGCGGAAAATGAAATGAATAATCCATGCTACATTAGATGATGCCTTATAAAGGACACTGTTATCAAATAAGTTTATGGAATGTTGAGTTAAACAAGTATGAGCAGATTTCTTTTTCTTTAGGAGTGAGCTGAGCCTTTAATATGCAAACACCCAATTTACTATTCAGCTTTTTTTTCCCCCTAAACTAATTTAAAAGTGCAACCCTTATTGCATGAAACTCATTGTAATTATCTAGTTAGTAGACCAAGTTCTGCAAACGTTGATCTAGAAGAAAGAAGAAATTATGTACACGTAGGTTCATATCCTAACTTAGCCTATTTTTCTGGCTTTGTGATCTTTGGTAAATATATTTAACTGCTTAAAGTTTCAAGTTCATTATCTCTGAAGGAAGGCTAATAAGGGATAGATTAAAAGACTGTAGTGAGGGTTAAATTTGTTAATATAATGAGACTTGGATATAATTATAGTGCAAAGAAATTAGTTTCTTTCTCTCTTCTCCACACTATGAAATGGAAAATTTTTGAAAATAGGTTTAACATTTGACAAATTTGATAAGAAAGTAAGCTGATTTTATATTTTGTTTACCCTTTCTATTTCATTTACCCCTCACTCTATAAATCTCAACCCCAGTCTAAGCACATCTATTCTAAAAAAATTAAAAAAAAATTTAAAAAAAGATAAAATGTAGTATTTAATCTCAGGACAAATTTATAATGATGTATTCCCTTCTCTAGAATGATGAAGAATTTTTGTTCAATTTGTTATAACATCTCTTGTGCAAGACTTGCACAGACCCTTTGGCAGACACCAGGTAAGAAAAATACATCAAAGTGAGTGAGCCCCCAAGCGTCCGGAACAATAATCAAAAATATAAATTAAAAGATCGATTCCCTTTAAAAGAATAAGAAGTAGTCTTTTGATGGAGCAGAGAACATGAGATTCATTTTTCCTTGTCATCTTAGTACAGGATTATGGAGCAAGTAGAAGAAAAAGGGAAATGGAGAAATGTATAGACACCACCGTCCTCACATTCCTGCAACGCTGGCGACTTGCCCCCATTAACAAAGCAATGGTTTTCACAACTGCTTTAGTAATTGCAGAATTTCTTTCTTTCTTTCTTTTTTTTTTTTTTAGTAATTGCAGAATTTCTGATTGAAAATAGTCTTATCTCTATAAGGAAAAGGCAATGCTGATCCGATTAAAACAGCAATGGGGTGCCTATAGCCAGGCCTACTTGCCTTCCCAGTCTGAAATACATGGCCTGAAGAACAAAACTAAAACTCCATAGTATTCAAGGTTCCTTCACAATCTTTCCAGTCTATACATTTAGGCTTATCCCCACTCTCCTCCTCCATTATGGCTTTTAGAAAGCCAGCTGTATTGAGGTGTAAATGGCATGCGATAAACTACACACATTTTAAGGACACCATTTGGTTATTTCTGATTTGTTGCATGTATGAAACATGGGTTCTTTTATTGCTGAATAATATTCCACTATATGGACATGTTGTATTTTGCATCTTTATTCATCTGTTGATGGGCATTTGAGTTTCAAGTCAGGTTTTAGTTATTAACATAAAGGTATATGGACCTTTTAATTTAAAATAGATCTTTTCAGAATAGCATATTATGGAACTGTGTTTTCAATTTTTTGTACCTGTTCTTTGCTCCCTTGTTTCTCTTTTTCTGCCTCCTTTTGCATACTTTTCAATCCTATTTTATTGCATTTGTTGGCCTATTCATTATAACTCTCTGTTGTATTATTTTAGTGGTTGCTTTAGGGCTTAGAGTATATATCCATAATTTATCACAATCTACCTTCAAGTGATGTTATATTACTTAAACTGATATGGTTTTATCCCCTCCCAAGCATGGTACTCTTGGTGTCATACATTTTATATCGACATATATTTTATAGTACCTAATATATTTTAATCATTTTTAAACAGTTGACCATTTCAAGTAGATTTTAATAATAAGAAGAAAATGTGTTCGTGCACATTGTTACAATCTCTAGTGTACTCTATTTCTTTTTGTAGATCTAGAACTATCTCTGCTATAGTTTTGCTTCTGTCTGAAGGACCTACTGCTACATTTCTTGTTGTGTAAGCATGCTAATTCTTTGAGCTTTTGCATGTTTGAAAATTTCTATTTTTCTCCCCTGAGCAAAAATATCACTATATTGACAGTTTGAATTTTGGAGTTTTTTTGTTGTTTTTGTGTTAAGTTTTTTTTTTTTTAACCTTTTCATACTTTAAAGATGTTGCTCCACTGTCTTCTAGCTCATATTATTTTGAATGAGAAATATGAAATATGTTCCCATCCTCATCTTTTTCCTTTGTGTGTAATATGTCTCTTTTTCCTCTGGCTGGTTTTAAAATTTTTTATAAATGTGTATAGTTGCTGATTTAAAGCAATCTTTTTATGATGTAACTGTATAATTTTCTTCATGTATCTAGTTACTGGGAGTTTTAGAGCTTCTCAGATCAGTGCTTGTATAGTTTTTATTAATTTGGGAACTTTTCTGCCTTTATTTCTTAAAACGCATTTTCAGTTTGCCCCTATTTCTTCCAACCATGCTGCGTGAAGTGGTCCCACAGCTCACTAAAGCCATGTTCACTTATTAACACCTTTTTTCCCTCTGTGTTTTATTTTGGATAGGTTCTACAAGTTCACTCGTTTTTCTCTCTGCCATGTCTATTCAAGCACAAATTCTATCCAATATATTTTTCATTCCAGATATTGTAGCTTTCAGGTCTAGAATTCTGTTGTGGAACTTTTTATACTTTCCATGTCACAATTGAAGATATTCAATCTTTCCCCTAGCTTCTAGAACAGGCAAAATTGTTACATGAGTTAATGTCCTTGTCTACTACTAATCCTTTCATCCATGTTGAAGGGGTACAGGATGAGATACCCCTAAATGTGCCATTTCAGCACACAGATTGTTTCAAATTAAAAGTAATTAAAACCCAGAAGATAGAAAAGGCTCTCTGCCTCCCCTATAACTGCCTGGATTTACATTGGAAAGGAGAGCCTGTACTGGAAGAGAGCTATTAGTAGATGCTCCCCTTTACCTAAGAAACTTACTTACATTAAAAATAAAAAAAAAAAAATGGGGATCCCTGGGTGGCTCAGTGGTTTAGTGCCTGCCTTCAGCCCAGGGCATGATCCTGGAGTCCTGCGATCGAGTCCCACATCAGGCTCCCTGCATGGAGCCTGCTTCTCCCTCTGCCTGTGTCTCTGCCTCTCTCTCTGTGTCTCTGTTTCTCTGTCTCTCTCTCTTTCTGTGTCTCTCATAAATAAATAAAATCTTAAAAAAAATAAAAATAAAAATAAAAAAATAATTAAAAAAAAAAAGAGGGCGGCCTTTGTTTTTCAAAACATCTTTCATCTTCCTGCTAATGGCCTTCCTCCCCTCTTATCCTCAGACCCTCCCCATCTCTTTAGCTCCTATAAGCTTCCTGTTGCCTCACTGTCTTCGGAATTTCTGGTCTGTAAGAATTCCCCAATTGTACATCTATTAAATTTGACTTTCTCCTATTCATTTGTCTCATGTCAATTTGATTCTAAATCCAACCCTAAGAAGGACCTTAGGGCAGAGGAAGCCTTCCTCCCTGGTAATGTCAATCCTGAGTCAGTATCAATTGACTGATTTTTCTCCTCATTACAGATAATAATTTTCTTCTCTGCATGTCTTCTAATTTTTAATTGGATACTAGCAATAGGGACTTTGTTGTATACTGGACATTTTTGTATTCCTAAAATTATATGTATATATGTAGTCAAGTTACTTGGAAACAGTTTGAAAGTACAATTGATGTCTGAGAGTTTAATCCTTCAGAGTCTTGCTTTTAAATTTTGTTATTTATGAGAATGAGTCTTGGTCTAAAATGAATTTTCCCCACTAGTTAAGCCACAGAAGTCCAATGACACATTACCCTGAGAATTACAAGGTTTTCTACACAGGCCAGAGAATATAGACACTATTCCCCAGTACGATGTGAGTGCCAGAAACTGTGACTTCTAATCCTTGCGGGTTATTCCTCCTACCCACCCCCCACCCCCAACCTCAGACAATTTCTTCACTTCCTGTAGTGATCAGTACTGTGCGAAATCCTCAAAGGGAGCTTGATGGAGTTCCATCCCTCTATTCCCTGAAGCAGCAGGGTTCTGCTTGGGTTGCTCCTTCCTGCACTACAGCCTGGGATTATAAATTGCCCACTAGGACAACACTGAATTTCACCACATTTATTTTATGTCTCTCAGGCATCCTGTACTTTGTTGTTTTATGTTTAGTGCCTTTAAAAACTTATTTTCATTATATATTTTGTCCCTTCTTTTTAGTTTTTTCAAGCTATAGGATAATTTCTGTCCTTGAAAATTCATTTTTTCCAGAAGTGTAGGTCTCCTTTGCAGCCTAAAATCTAGTCAAAACAAACTTTTAGCCCATTAAATCTACCTTGTTCTTATACCCGCAGAAACCAGCATACACCCTGTGCCACTCACCACTCCCTCTCATACACCCTTGCTCCTCTCTCTGGATTAAGATCAACTGAATTTTCAAACTGCACTCCAATTCTCTGATTAGTTTTTCTAAATGCTCTCAGGCACAGTTATTCCTTCTTTCCCTGCTCACACTGCACTTTACCCATTATTTTTTGTAGCCCCAAGAACAGATTTATAATTATTTATTTAGTTTTCTTCTCTTCAGTCAATTAAACCATATTGTACTGTCTTATGTATTCAGAATATAGCACAATGTCTGGCTTATTAACAGAACCTAGTAAAATTTGTTGACTAAATAATACATCCAAAGCATTGCATCTTTCCTCTGTGATCAGGAGCTCAAATAGCTAGCATAAAAAAAGGAGAAACTGAAGCAAGATGTGTACATTTTTCATGACTCCTTTAAGTTTCAGTTTGTTATAAAATATTCATTTATTGGTAAATAGTAGTCAAATATATGTGCCTATTGTCTAGGAAAAAATAATTGCTCACTTAGATTTTCTTTTTAAAAATTGTGTCCTGTTTCCATATATTTTTTTGATTTCTGGTATACAGAAAATTTGCATAAATTTATACAACCACCAACATAATATATCCTTCTGATTTATTAAAGCTATCTCAGGCTGAAATATAAATATACTATCATGCTATATCATACTATACATAATAAAATATTTGATTAATGATCAAAAAGTACTTGGAGAAATATGTCAGTTGCCAGATAAATAAAAGCAGTTTTTAAGAGCATGATATTCTAGTACCATGACAAAATAAAGGGGAGGGAATATTTGATGAAACTCCCACAGAAAAGTAAGAAATGTGCCCTGGCCTGTTATTTGAGTGTCTCTGCTCAATATTACAACACTGAGCTAATCATTCCAAATCACTCAGATTAGTATTCATATTTACCTATATTTTGAACTATAAGCTATCTGTAGGTGTTCACTATCAACCATGCTTTTGTTCTTTGATTTACATTTTTTCCAATATCTTCAAGTAAAAAAATAGAATCCTCTACTTCCCCACCACCCATTCATATTCAGTATGTTTATTTTGGGATCTAAAAATCTGTTTTCAAAAGCACCATAGACAATTCTGATACAGATAATCTGGAAATAAGTGTCTGGAAACACTGCCTGCCTGAGGTTGATAATTTTAGAGTAAGTCCTACAAAGGCTACACGGCAATATTTGGGGGACTTACCCTCTAAGAGCAGTGAGAAAGGGTCTTGATTGAATTGTTAATTTAAAATTAAGTGATTGCTTATTTCTGCATGCTTCCTAACTTATGTCTCCATAACTGAATATTTTGTTTATGTGGGGTTGATTGAAACCTACAGGAAGAGAGTATTTCTGTTTGAGGACTTCCTAGATATGAGGACCACAACATGAGTATGTGAGAAAGGGCATTTCGTGCTTAGAGATGATATCCTCTATAAGCTTTGAGTCACAACCATATGTATACATCCAAGATTGGAAAAGAATTCACAAAACTAAAAAAAAAAAAAAAAAAGAATTCACAAAACTAAAACTTTCACAAGATGATAATTTACTGATTTAACATTGCCATTATCACTCACTGAAATTTGCCCAATTCTTGCCTACGTGATTCTAGACCATCTCTGGTTTTACCACAGATTGTTTTCTCTTCAAAGAAGAGTTTACATCTCTCATTGCTGAAAATCTCCATATTCTGTACTGGTGATGCTTCCTGTCCATGTCTGTCATTCAAAAAGTTTTAGATGGTCGGGCAGATTCTGTTATATATATTCCATTAAAATCCCCAAATGTTAGTCAAACATATGTCAACTTGGATTCTCAACAGCCTCTTGAGAGATTTTGGTCAGAAAACTAATTTCTAAAAAGTACAAATATTGTGTAAAACTACTTGCCCTTCATTCTTCCTCCTGGCTGGAATGTGGATATAGTAGCTGAAGCTCCAGTGGCTATTTTGTACTTTGCAGAAAATGACCATAGCTGAACAGTGAAACTAAAAGTTGTAATGAGTCAAGTTTCTTGCAACTTTGTGAAGCCCTTGATTGCTGATCTTTGACCATATTATATGAAATAATAAAGTCTTGTGTGTTTAAGCCATGGCTAACTTGAATTTACTTTTGTCTATAGCTGAACCTAATCTTAACTGATACCCTGGGGTACCATATCATTTTACCTTTGGTCAATTCTTAAGTCTTTATAAGGAACAAGATACTCTAGCGCATAGACTCTGTCAGATAATTGGTGATTATTGTGCAGATTTTTCACTATTATTACATCAATTACTGTTATTATTACCATTACATGGATTGACTTTAGCTGCTTTCACTAATGTAACCACTAATATATGTATGAATATATATGAATATATTATATATTATATTATATTGGATATTTCTGCTTTTGTGTTGACATTGGAAAACACAAGTAGTTAATTCAGTACAAAAAGCCATAATATTATATTGTATATTATATATAATATATTACCCTGTATTGCATTTCCAATTTGTATTGCATTTTTCTGCATTTCCAGGCAGAGATGTGGTGGGATAGGCGTGAGGCTCAGATAAACAAACAGAAGAGGGATATGAGCTCAGTGCAAATATTCTCAGGCTGGGTGGGGATGGGAAATTATTCTAATTTGCTAAGAAAAAATAAGGAAGTCCCCAGAAGGAAATGAAATAGTTATAAACCACAAAATTTGTCTGATATCTCACCGGATTCCTGATATTCCATGCATCCTCTCAGGTTCAAAGCTGATTCCAGGCATGGGTGTTGGTTTGGGGGCTTCCTAGCCCTTTGGTGACAAAGAGGCCAGAGCTGGAGGTGCTGGCTATGATATCAGGTCTTACAGAAGCTTTTTCTAGAATCCTAATCCTATCCTTTTTCTAGAATCCTTGAATGCAGTGAACTGTCTAGCTAGTTTTTCACTTATAACTGGAACCCTGATCATTGCTACAAATACAGCTAAGGAAACAACATTCAACAATGCAACAGATACTGGGCACATCATGTGGTCTAGGATGCAAGTTACAGGTCAATACAAAAAGGAAAGACACTTGGAGGACCAGATAGTGTTTGTATAAATAGCCAGAGACTTGTGACCACATAGATAATCATATTCTAATCATAGCTGTGTGTATTTAACAATACATGATCAATGAAAAGAACTTCATGCTAGAAAGTAGAAGACAATGTCCTTGTACTTTCTCTGTCATTATCTTAAGATAGAATGTTTTTTTAAAGATTTTATTTATTTATTCATGAGACAGAGAGAGAGAGAGAGGCAGAGACACAGGCAGAGGGAGAAGCAGGCTCCATGCCCGAAAACCAATGTGGGACTTGATCCTAGAACTCCAGGATCATGCCCTGAGCCAAAGGTAGATGCTCAACCACTGAGCCACCCAGGCGTCCCAAGATAGAACATTAAAATTACTTAACATCTTCAGGCATTTCTCTCCTCATCTGCATGTCAAATGTGTCACACAAGATTATGACTGAGGTCCATTTTTCCTCTGAAACATTTCTGGTATAGAGAGTTTAGATAATGATTTAGTTTCTGCTTTTGTGTTGACGTTGGAAAACACAAGTAGCTAATTCAGTACAAACAGCCAAATCTTGTATACACAGCCGGAATGGGATGTCCATTCCAGAAACAGGTTTTGATAGGCTTAGTGTGGCTATTCCATATAATGAAATAGTTCAAGGCTTCAAATTCAAGCACCCCAGCAGGAAGATGCAAGTATCGTAATCACATACATCTTGACCTTATGAGAGGAGGAGGTGGAGGTTGAAAACCAAACTAAAGTGACTCTACAAGTCAGGAGGCATTACTGAGTCATTTTCTGCAATGGCCATCAGAAATTGCTAAGCAGAGTTCCTATTGTACTTGAACAGTTTCCAGCATAATGCATAGAGATTTTAAATGAAAATGTACCAGGCTTCATAAATGAATAGTAGCTAGGCTAAAATCGCTAACAGCATATTTTTCTTGAGCTGTCAATAGGAACAATCATCAACATTGATTTTATTTGTCTTCAAATGATTTCCACCTTCCTAAATTCTTATTATTAGCTAGTAAAGTACTAACAATATGGTTTAAATGCCATAGGCAACTAGAAGTCATTTGTATCTCTTGTATAACTCAATGACAGGAATGTCAACAACCTTGATTTCTTTCCTGAACCTATGGAGCAACAGTAACAATCTCTGATTCACTTAAAGGCACTTGCAGATTTTTCCCTTCTTTAGCAACCTATAAGCAGCAGGTGGGTTTCATCATTTATTCACAACTTTCTTTGCATCCCGTGAGCAATCTCAATTAAGACTGTGGAGAATCTATTCCTAGAATAGATACTAGAAATTGGGCGAATGTTCTTAAAGGACAGGTCTTGATCACCAGCAGACTTAAATGGTGTGCATGGGCAGGCGATTGATGACAAGATTTAGGTCATGAGTTTCTACTTGTAAGTTTTAAAATCTAGTGCAGAATTTTATCCCTTTCGGTATAAGTCTGTTGCTTTAGTAATCTTTGTTTGTTTATTTATTTTAGTTCACCTCCAGAGAGTACAATGGCATATCATCTCCAGTCTGGTTTCGAAAAATCAAAGTAGATTTATTTAGTCTTTTTCATTGGAACGCTTTATGTTATCTATAGTTAATACTATCTTTCAGGTACAAAAGAATTTTTATTTTACTTTTGTTTTCTGAATTCAATTATGTTGGGCTTTTCTTGAAATTCAGTTAATAAATAAATGGCTTGGGCATCCAAAGCAAGTTGGGAGAAAATCAAAGAAATAGACATAGTTTCTTTTCTCAAGCACTTTGCAAACTTATGGAGATCTATCTATCTACATAGGGAGATATAAAGATAGATATAAACACATATACATATAATATATATACAGCTATAACATATAATAACATCACAAATACATTGGCCAAAAGAGACATTATATTACTCAAGGTTTACATTTTTTTAAAAGATTTTTACATTTATTTATTCATGAGAGACACTCACAGAGAGAGGCAGAGACACAGGCAGAGAGAGGAGCAGGCTCCATGCAGGGAGCCCAATGTGGGACTCAATCCTGGAACTCCAGGATCACGCCCTGGGCTGAAGGTGGGTGCCTAACCGCTGAGCCCCCCAGGTGTCCCCAGGTTTACATTTCAGAGTCCTAATTTCACCATTTACTAGCTGTATGAGCATGAGAGAATTATTCCATTACTCAATTCCCCCTCTGTGAATGGAAACTCAGTAGATATTTCATGGGATGATAGGAGAATTGATTAAATAGGAATGAAGCAGCTAGTGTAGTATTTGAATATAACAACTTTTCTCTGTCAGTTACAATTATAAAGATAATCTATACATGAGAGGAGAGGACTATGGGTTAAAAGGTTAACACAAACTAATTTAGATTAGCTATGGGAGAAAGCAATACATTCAGATTTTGATTCTCGAGCATTAGAGAATAGGACACATCCTTCTTCTTTTCCAAGTGACAAGAATGAAGAAAAATAAACCAAAGGCCAAGGAGGAATTGTATCAGTTATGACATCGACATTCTAAATACCTACCTTAGGCATATGCAATAGACCCTGAAGTGACCACTCAAAAGAACCTTTGGGGTTACAAGGACACCCCAAAGTTTAATCACATTCCTAAGATCCCATAGCTCCTCCCACAGATCAAACACTGATGCCTTCACAAATCACATCTCTGTCAGGTTTGATTCAAATATACATGTCTTCTAAGTCCTACCCTTCCAGATAACATTTCCAGGAAAATGCCTTATCAGCCCTTTTTCTCCCTCTTTTCTTGAACCAGCTTCCCTTGCAAGGATTTTATTATGTGCTTCTTTAGCAACCTGGTCTTTCCTGTGAAATAGCACCTATTACTGTGCACTATGTTTCTCAACTCATAGTTTGTTTCTCCAATAAACTATAATCCCCTTGAAGCCAAGGATAATATTTTGTCATCATAGCGCATACCTAGCACATAGTTAATTCTTAATATTTGTGTAAAAGAAAATAGCATCTTCACTTTCTCATCATTTACATCGGTATTCTGTTCATAGAGGAACAGGTCCCTTAGTTTTAACATTCTAATAAGATACTAGTCACAGTCATAATAATATCTTAAATTAATGTAGACATTCTTTTGGTTTTACTTTTCAAAAATGCAATCATAGCTAAAATCTGTGTTCCTGCAACATGGCCTATTATAATGAAAAGTAGAAAAAAATCACAAGAAGATTTAAGAAGACTGGAGACACATTAGAAACTTTTAAATTACTTTCTGTCTCAGATTCTAAGAACATGTATTTTATTACTTTAACACTGCTGATATTTGAAACTAATTCCACAGATATGGATGATATACATGACATCATTTTCTGTATTATCTACTGAAAACACAAAATGTCCCTTGGTTTCCAGAAGCAGACTAAGGGAAATTACACTAATTATCCTAAAGGGTAAGTACTTGCTTCTCATTTATTGGGTTTGCTTCATGTTACATATGTTATATTTGGCATAAAGGAAAGAATCTTAACCTGAAGGCATCTCTGTGATTGATACAAAAATAGAAGTTCACATCAGCCTTCACAAAGTATTTAAAGCTTTATTGTGTATTGAAAATTATTCCCAGATCAAACAGAAAATATTTTTACTGAGACATTATGAGAAATGTTTACAAATAATACCATTTTGTTTATTTAAACTCTGTTCTTTAAGGTTGGTATTTAAATATGTCACGTTACATATATGTCTCCCTATATATGAAATAAATGCAGTTGAATATATTGGAAATTATGGGATGTGCTCAGTGTATTTTAAAGTGTATTTTTAATACTCCAAAGCAGCACTGTCCAATACAAATGTAATAGAAGCCACAGATAATTTTAAATTTTCTAGTAGCCACATTTTTTTTTTAGCAGACAGAAGGAGAAAGAGAGAAGAGAGGGAGATGGGAGGGGCAGAGAGAGAGGATCTTTCTTTCTTTTTAATTTTTTTTTTATTTATTTATGATAGTCACAGAGAGAGAGAGAGAGAGAGAGAGAGAGAGAGAGAGAGGCAGAGACAGAAGCAGAGGGAGAAGCAGGCTCCATGCACCTGGAGCCCAACGTGGGATTCGATCCCGGGTCTCCAGGATCGCGCCCTGGGCCAAGGGCAGGCGCTAAACCGCTGGGCCACCCAGGGATCCCCGAGAGAGAGGATCTTAAGCAGGATCCATACCCAGTGGGCAGCCTGACACAGAGCTCAATCATAACCCTGAGATCATGACCTAAGCTGAAATCAAGACTGAGCAATCTAGGTGCTCCTCTAGTAACCACATTTAAAAAGGTAAAAATGATCAAATGAAGTAATACATTATCAATCCAATGGGTGAACAATAAAAAATATTTATGTGATATCATAAATTCTTTTTTTCATACTTAACTCATTGAAATCCAGTGGGCATTTTATCCTGACAGTACATCTCAATTCAGATGACCCCCATTTCAAATATTTAAAACTACATGTAGCTAGTGGCTACCATATTGGAAGTAAGTGTAGAGCACAATTCTATATATATCTATATAGTAGCTGTTTACAACCTATTTTCCAAATATCTAGCTATCATCCATGTGTCTATATACTATAGTATGTACAGTGGAAGCATTAAAAGTGACATTAAGAAACTATATTTTCAGAAGGAAGTGTTATCAATGACATTGGAAATTTTAAAATTTCTAAGTATATTTTCTTTACACTTGAAAATGACAATGCATTTTCTTTACAATGAAAATACACTAATTTTTTTAAATAAGGTGATAGGTAATTAAGGTAATAAGACTTACAATTAAGGCTATAAGATAATAAGATTTATAGTTTTGGCCCCTCTTTACATCAGTATTTTTACAAAATCATTAAACATTTCTAGAATATATGAAATTTACACTGGATGAGCATGTGGAAAATATGATATCCTGATTCAACTATATATGTCATCCATTAACTGGTTTGGTTGATTTAATTATGTCTTTGGAAAAGCTGCCATTCTTTTCCTCTCTCCTTGGCTCAAGGAAAATAGCACTTACTTAAAGAGAAAATATTTTCCAGTGAAAATGGGAAATTTGTTCTTACTCAAATGTTTACATAAAATAATAATGTGGGTTTTTTGCAATGTGTTTTTGAAGTATTTAAATATGTTTTGAAATTCAGAGGAGTTACTGGCTTCATGCCAAAGACAGTATTTATTCACATGCCAAGAAACACACTGACAAATCTATAAATACCAGAATGATAACTTTTAAGTTGTATTGAGATACACTGTAAAGTTCAATAGCCATTAGGCACATGTGTCTAATATGACTGATAATTTACTTTTTTTGTTTTAAGTAACTTGAATGAAATTTTTTCCTAGTTTCATTGAGATATAGCTGACATAGATCATCCTGTGAGTTTAAAGTGTACAGTGTGATGACTGAATACATGTATATGTTGCAAAATTATTACCACTTATGATTAGTTTATACCTCCACCACCTCACATAATTAGCATCATATTTATTTATTTGTGGTGAGAACATAAAAGATCTATTCTTGTAGTAATTTTCAAGTACATGATACATTATTATTAACCAAAGTCACTGTGCTGTACATTAGATCCCCAAAAGTAACCCATCTTCAACTGGAAGTTTGTACCCTTTGACCAACATCTGACCAATTTCCCAACCAGCTGCTACTGGCAAGCACAATTCTACTGTGTGTTTCTGTGAGTTCAGCTTTTTTTTTAGATTCCACCTATAAGTGATATCAAACATCTGCCTTTTTCTATTTGTCTATTTGTCTATTTCTATTTGGTTTTTTGTTTGCTATTCAGTTTAAGAGTATCTTATATGCTTTGGATATTAACCCCCTTATCAGATAGATGGTTTGCAAAGATTTTTACTTACATTTTAAAACTAATCCTCCATTCAATGATTGGTGGAAAACTTTGAAATATTTAAGGAGAAATTTTAGCATATGAATCTACTTCTTCACTCTAAATTTTATGAAACCTAAGTACAGATCAAGTATTTCCAATGAAAATGTCATGTATAAATTGAGTTGTGTTATAAGTATAAAATATACACTTAGTACAATGAAAATTGTTTATAGGCTCATTAAAGACTTTTATACTGATTACATGTTGACAATATTTTGGGTTTATTGGGTTGAATACAATGTGTTATTATAATTATTTTTTTCTGGTTTCTTTACTTTGCTTAATGTGGCTTCTAGGATAGTTAAAATTATATGTGGCTCCCATTATGGCTCTGTTGGACAGCACTGGCATAGGGCATCACTATCCTTTCCATAGATATTCATTATCTCAACAAACAATGATAGACTTCATGAAGAGAAGGGTGATTTTTCCAAGACAGAATTATCTTCAAAGGGCACTAATTCAGGGCACTATTATGTGTTAAATTATTCAGTAAAATGGAAATAAGAAAAAAACAATTCATATAATTGCACATATATAAAATAGTGTCATGTAATTAACATAAAGAAAAATCAGGTTACAGCTAATGGCTGATGATTACAACACAGTTAAGCAATAAAATCAGAAGTCACTGCTCACCATTGTAGCCTTATTAGAAAAGAAAAGAAAGCATAATGTATCATCAATCAAAGCATCTTTTATCCACAGCTATTGTTAAAATGTTTCATGCCTATTTATCATTTATTTTCAAGGGAAAGAAAAACGTACAAAATCATACTATTTTAAAGATAATATGTGGCTTACAACATGTAACCACATAGTTTGATAATGATACTCTGACACCAAATATAACATAAGAAACATCAATATTTGGCATTTATTTAAAACTACCAAAATCCTATTATGTGCAAAGCATTGCAGTAGGCACTTCGGAAAGTAAAAAAAAAAAAAAAAAAAAAGGAAAGGCCAGACTTCTGGAAGATAAAGACAATTAAAGCCAAAATAATTTTGCATGTTGTGTTGCAGGTGTTGTATTTTGGGAAATATTTTGAGCTAGAAGAATTGAAGATGATGTCAAAACTAAAGTGACTTCTTTAGTTGCATCTTACTCTTCGCATATTCTCTATCTGCAAGATAACTTTTATAAATTAAATGTAGTGTCATATTTAATGTGGAGATGTATTCAACGCTTTAATCAATTCTTCTCAAAGTGTGTGTGTCCCCAAAGGCCCTTTCATATGGTCCCTACAGTCCTCCTTTTCCTCATTTACATATTTGCATAAGCCTTGATTTTCATCAGTTACAGAACCTGAAATGGCATACGATTCAGGTCGTATCCAGGACCTGATATGGGGACCCAACTGTGTTCCATCAAAGGAGATGTTAGAAACATCTTTTATTTTTGGGAGTGGTAAAACAATACCTCTTTTTCTGATTATTTATTTATTCAATTTATTTAGTTGGTTTGGAAAATGTTTTTCATAGAAATGTATTATTTATGTTAATGTCGTGACTTTAGTATTTTTTTTTTAACAAATAAACATCTTTTAAATTCTAACAGGAAATATTGACAGTTAAAATCCATGTAAAGATAAGCTCTTAGAGGTTCCTTATCATTTGTTTAAGTTTACAAAGGTCCTGGATGAAAGTGATTCACAACTGCTGCTTTCAGATGATTCTGTTTTTACTATGTGGTTATCAGGGTGCAGGAGCCATGGAGGTCCACTGCTCCAATCTCCTTTCAAGACAATTTGCTGCAAAAGGGTGGGTGCCAGTCAGCTAGCCTCCAGCTGCTGCGTACCTTTGGCTCATCCACAGCACTCATGCCAAGGTAAAACCTCTCTGGGCCCCAGGCAGTGAATGTCCAATGCGATACTCAACACATGTGGATATTCTTTGCTTAGGCTCTTGCTAGGACTTTCTCAGAATTAAACTGCAGTCTGGACCCCCAAACCTTCTCCTTTTTCCTTTTGTAGACATCAGGCTGGCTTCATGGTCTAACGTTTCCCTCACCTACACCCTCCTCCTTCTATTGTTCATAGACATCCTACCACTAAGTGTCTTGCGCATTGAATTTCATCCTGCCTCTTGAAGACCTTGAACTGATATATAAGGCTGGAAGGGAAGCTACTTATAATTAATGATTTTACAATTTTTACATACTAAGAGTGTAATATTATTTATGTAAGATAACTCTGTTCTCCACTTTTGCCATCTAGGATTTCTTGTGTATTTATATGGAATATATGATTGAAAGTAGAAAACATTTCACTTCTTATAGGCTATAGCTTATTTACTTTGTATCCAAACGCTATCTCATCATCTATGCCTCAATGAAGTAGTTTCATATTGTTTTACTTTTATTTGTTTCTGTTTGGGGCTTTTAAGATGCATCTTCAGGAGTGGCCATTGTTGAAAAAAAACAAATAATGAAAGAACAAGACCTTAGTAAGACAGTTCCATACTTCCTTTTCCGTCCAACCAAAGTGGCTCTTCTTTATAGAATTCATAAATTTGAATTTGAGGAAAGATTTCATTTTAGGTGTGCAAATGCTAAGAAATGAATGAGTAAAAACACTGCCAGCTTGATGCGAATTGTACATTTTTAATAAATACCTAATAGTGGTCTTTACTTTTTTAGGCCACAATAGCAAAATGTCAAACCTACAAACACAATTTAATTCCATTATGATTTGATTCATGGAAGAATGTATAATTATATCCATTGCCTTTTGGCCTGAATATGAAACATTCTCATCATTAGGATGAAAGTGTGCTCCTAAGTGATGCATAATGTACAGCCGGAAGAAAACTTTCTCCATGTGTGCAAGAAGTGAAAGAAATAATTTGTGTCATTTGACAAGATTGTCAAAATCATTTAGTATTTTTTTCTTAGATGGCAGTGTGGCAGTTAATACCAAAAATCAAAGGATAAGCACAGGGAAAAGTGCTAGATCATTGAGTTTAACTAAAATTCAATATCCTGACTAAAGTTGGAGATGCAGAAAGACATTGGTGGTTTTTCTTTTCCATTGTCTTTGATAAATGCATCTGAAATCTACTTCGCACTTAAAATTTTTGCGAGAATTTCAATCAAGTTAGAAACCTGTGTAGTTAATTTCCTGGAAACTTAATGAGCAGAGGCCTCTCGGTGAGGTCCTTATTCGTACACAGAACATATGTGCAACTTCTAATGATATTATTACAAAAATACAAGTGGTTATATGATAGATTTTTAGTATTATAAAGATATCAATGCAGGGATTCATACTTAGTATATGATCAAGAATGACACAAAGCAAGAAAAAAAGGAAAGATTACAATATACAGGAAAATTAGACAAAACACATTTACTGATGATTCTTTTTGGTACATGTGTATCAAGTGGTTAATTGCTCAATGTGAAAACTTTCTATTCTTGTATCCAGGAGATAATTTGTCAATCTTCATCTGACCCACTGGTTACTGTTTAAAACCACTGCCTAATAATGCAGAAATTTATGTTTATTTCTAGTTATCCACAACAGAGAATCATAAACAAAAAACCACAGCTATTAGAATGTTAAAGGGACCTGGGATTGGAGCATCGGACTGTGGGGCAGCAAATGAATATGCAGTAGACCTGGCCATTGTGAGGTGGATGCTCTCAAGATCACCAAGTTGCAATAAGAGTGAATGAATCAGCAGCTATTATCATGAAAAAGAATGAGTAAATATGGCACACAAATATAGGAAATACTGTTTAGCCACAGTACCAATCAAGTAAATGCAATTTAAAAGAACACGGCAACATTATATCTTTTCAGCAAAATTCACAATCGTATGCATAGATATGAAATAGGTAATCTGAATACATTACTATTGATTGCCTAGATTTGGATGTCATTTCTGAAGGACATTTGAAAATTGGTATTAAAATTCTAAAAATCGATCTGTGCTACAATTTCATTTCTTGGAATGTATCTTAAGGAAATTATAAAAAAATGGTTTGAATGAATAAATGCAAAAATATTCACGTGGCACATATTTGATAGGAAACACTCTGTACAATTTAAAGCTCCAAGAAAAGGGTCAGAATTTGGGGCACTGAATTTGATTTTCCTCCTGGCATATGCATTCTTCCTAAATGTCTTGATTCTTTTGTATTACTTCTGTGATTGTGTTCTCTACCTCCCATTCACCTTACAACCCACTCTACCATGACATCTGGTTTCACAACCTTCCCCAAACAGCCCTCCTGTCTTCATTAACAAGTATTATTTGTCGTGTAAAGAGTAATACCAACCTCACTTGCAGGTTCTGACCATTACTTTTCTCTCCTGCCTTGTCTCACCCATCCCAAAGAGCTTTTATCTCCATCTGGCTCTCCTGCTCACCATCCACTGTAGTTCATTTGCTTAAAAAATCTCTTTCAGGGGCACTTGGATGGCTCAGTTGGTTACCATCAGACACTTGATTTCATCTCAGGCCATGATCTCAGGGTCGTAGAATAGAGCCCTATATCCAGCTCGGCACTCAGAGGGGAGTCTTCTTAAGATTCTCCTCTCTCTCACTCTCTCCTCCCTCTGCTCCCTCTCTCAAATAAAGAAACATATCTTAAAAAGAGAAATATCTTCTATATCTAGGCATGTTTGTATCTAAGTTTGATTTACAGGGCCCTAACACAAGAGGATTTTCCATTGGACTTCAGATAAAGCACAGCATCCTTAAACTGATTGGCAGGACCCTTCCATAGCATGATCTCTTCCTGCTTATCTGATATATTCCAGTCACTTTCTTTTTCTTTCCCATAATAGCTATCCTTCAGTTTCTGGAACATGCCCTTTTCCTACCAATATGGATCTTCTTCACACACTCATTCCTTCCTTGTGAAGCTTAATTTTAGGTCATCCATTTGATCAGTGATCTCCTTATTTTGCTGTGAACAGCAGCTAAATTCTGATTTATTTTTAATGCATTTCCTGATCCTCCAAACTAGGTCAATTTTCTTAGTTACACTCAATAGAATCATGTTTTTTGTTCCTCTTTGCCCTACCTTTTCTGGGAAGTAGCTCACTTCATAATTTTATAATAAGCCATGGATTAATTGATTAAAATCTATTTAAATTATATATTTAAATATGTCTAAATTTTTACACATATGGTTTATTTGATTAAAATCTGACAGAACTATAATTACTGTAAGAATTGATGTTTTATTTTTATTCAACATTTTATCCCTAGTGCCAAACACATAGTAAGGACACAAAAATATATATATATTTTTTTTTTTACAAAAAAAATATTTTTGAGTATCTTTTCCTTAGTAAGCTATGGACTTTGTTCCATGCACCAATGAAAAATAACTGCTTTTGAGGCTTTCTTTTGGTAAATTGGAAACATGCTGAGTTATCAATATAAGGACTATTGTAATTTATTGTCATGATTATAGCTGAGGGCACTAGAAGAAAGAATATAGAGATTTATTTTTTATTTTCTATTTTATTTTTAGTTATTCGTGGAAGGCCTAGAGAGAGAGAGAGAGAGAGAAGCAGAGACATAGGCAGAGGGAGAAGCATGCTCCCTGCAAGGAGCCCGATACAGGACTCGATCCCAGACCCCAGGATCATGCCCTGAACTGAAGACAGATGCTCAACCACTGAGCATCCCGAATATAGGGATTTATATAGGGGTTGATAATTTTGTGATTTTCTTCCAATTCTCTGTGTCCTAACTAAACTTAGTCCTGCCATGGTCATTCCTTGACTGAGAAGATAAAAACTTTACCAAACTCTTACAGTGTTATGCCTACCAATATTATCAAGATCTCCTAAAGAAATAAGAGACTAATAATGTGAAACACTACCCTAAGTGTTCACTAGTGTGTAAGAGTTTGTGTGTGAATGTGTGCTCCTATTTTACTTCATCTTTTCTTTCTTTCATACTATTGCCTCCTGGAATAAAACTTAAAAAAAAAAAAGATTTTATTTATTTATTCATGAAAGACACAGAGAGAGAGGCAGAGACACAGGCAGAGGGAGAAGCAGGCTTCATGCAGGGAGCCCGATGTGGGACTCGATTTCGGGTCTCCAGGACCAGGCCCTGGGCTGAAGGTGGCGCTAAACCGCTGAGCTACCTGGGCTGCCCAAATAAGACTTTTATAGAAATCACTTTTTTTTTCTTTTTTTAATGTTGTTGTTTATCTTTTATTCCTGTGATACAATTAAAAAACCAAGGAGGTGAAACACTTTAGGGCCATAGAGACATCTTCAAAAGAGACAAAGACAAATGGAAAACTGATTTGTTTTCATGAGTTTCAAATGGTTGGGGAATATGATAAAAGTGCAAATTTGATAAAATGTACATTTACAGATAATTTAAAGTATGTTCACATGAACAGCATGAGCTTTATCAGAATCTTAGTGCTTCCTCTGATTTCCTGAATTTTAACAAGCATAAATTATATTTTCATTTGATCACTATCACAGGCACAAAGTTTTTTTTTAAAAAATCTTCACGGACTTCAGCACATTCAGACATTTCACATCAGCTCTTGGGTAAAGCTGACTATCCAAGCTAGAGTCCCCATATGCAGGTCTTCATTGCTGCTCAACGTGTCACAAATATTTAATAAAACCTTTCAGAAAGAGCTAACTGCATGTGTAAGGAGAACCCGAAAATGCTCAGTACTTAGAACATCTGAATGTTTATGGATATGAAAAAAATATATATCTCCTAGGAAATATGTCGCCTACATAGGGAGGTTTTAACTTAAGCAGTTAGACGTTATAAACAGATGGGATCACAGTGGCTTCTGTTTCAGGACACCGTGTCATTCTGAATGTGTCACTGTGCTACAGCATTTTCTTCCCACTAGCCCACTCATGCCAGTCATTCACCTTCTGCTACATCAGGGTTTCATTAGCTCATAACTGCCTGACCTTGTGTCGGGCACAAGTCGACAGGTAGTTCATAACCCTTTGCTGTCAGAATTAGCATTCATGATACTTCTTAAACTGTGGTGCAAATTTAGAGTTCATTATTAAATGATGCATATGTTACTACACTTATAACTGATTCCGTCTAGTTATTTTTAGTTTGACCTTTTCTGTATTCATCAAATCAGTTTTGAAATAGACATCGAGGTACCCTTTACAGTTCGTTATAAAAATTTCTATGGCTGATATTTTAGATAGAGTTTTCCAGATTCTCAGTGGCTCCATAATAAATGTTAGACTTCAATGTTAGTTTAAATAAAAGTGAAGTAAGCATGGATCCCCAGGATATTAATGATCTTTTTCCCAGCCCTAGAACAGCTTCACTCTCCAAGTATAACTGGATTTGAAAGAATATACCTTCCCTTAAGTATTAAAAGTGACAAAAGTAGAACTAAAAAGAACAATTTATGATATGGATTATTATAAATTATTAATTCTTTCCTGACTTTCTCTACCCTTCCCTCATTAAGCTAACATTGAAAAATATCAAACCCAAAGAGACAGATAATATTCGGCACAAGGTATTACAATTCTTCTTCTTAACCATGGCTAAACCACATCTTAATATTTTAATTAGGAATTTCAAAAGGATGATTCCTAGAAATTATTCCTGGAGCCAGAAAACAGGACTGCAAGGAACTCTGTTTCATCAAGGATGGAGTCTAAGAACCATAGGAATAAAAGCCAATGACAAGGGAGAAGGGGACCCAAGTGCACAATACAGGAGAAAGACAAGATATTATGATAAACGTGAAAGCAGAAGATACAAATCTTAAAGGGTGCCTTTGGCCTTCCCCTATTTTTAGTGAAATTAGTTACAGATGCTATAGGGAAAGTGTCGAATTTTGCACCGATTCCCTACTTTATCAATCGTATGGATTTACACTCGCTTAGTAGCAGATCATATGTAATAGAAGTTGCATGCACCTAATTATTTTACTACTTTTTTCCCTCTTTACTATTATTGTACAGCAATTTAAATATGATTAGGTGGATTTTATGCCTGTTACTAAATGAAACTAAAGGTGATGTTTGTAGCCTAGGGAAGTTCAGACAGCCGCAGGAAGTATTTTTAGATGCTGTGGGTGAATTCTTCAAGAAATAAGCAGATGGAGAGAGTGCTTCAAAAGGCAGCTTTTCAGGTAATAACATAATGACTCGATCTCAGTGCCAGTTTACTGAAGTAGGATCACAGAGAAATGTTACTAAGGGGTCAGTAACAGGCCTTGGCTTTTTCTTCACTTGCAAAGTTACCAGTAAAGGACAGAATATTTGTTTTTAAACTTGCAAGATTTTCTTGCATTTCAGATAATGCATTGTCCATTAAGTTGGACACAGACACATAAGAAGGGCTTACTAATTCCTTATCAGTTCAGATGCTTTAAAATACACTGTGTTTGGAAAAGGAGTAAGTAGCAGTGAAACTATAAAATGGCAAGAACTGGGCGTCTCTTGTGAACCTGATTTGAAAGGGTGAAAGGAAAAAAAAAAAAAAAAAAATGAAAGGGTGAAAGGGTCTATTGAAGTGGTTTAAATCTTCCTGCTTTTAAGGGTATATACATTTTCTCACTACTCAGTTCTCCATGTTTGTTTCTCTTTGTAATGTTCATTGTCTAATATTTCTTTTCACATTATCCTTCCTGCTCATTCTTGATGCAAAATGCCACAGCTTCACAAACACTGAAATCTAATACGAATAGTTTTGCTCTTCAAAATGCTGCACATTTGCAATTGTTGTATTTCCTTACCCTCTTGGGAAGGTTACGTTCACTTCAAGCTCTTAGTCCTTTTAACATCACTCTGAAACAGAAATTATTTTTTGCCATAACCCAAGAATTTATAGGGTGCACTGGGAATTGGTTTAAGGTTATCATGAGCCATTTTACTCTAACCTTGCAAGAGGCTCAAAAACAACTTCTTAAGTATCAGCTAGATACAGTGCACACAAAATAGGGTAATTCAAATGCCACAAAGATGAGGTGCACAGTACAGTTTAAAATACTAAAATCTAATATGTTCTGAGATGATTTTTTAGGGAACTAATGTTTTAATAATTTCTTCAGAGACAGAGATATTTCTAAACTGATAGTAAACTTCTCCATATCTACCTAATCTATGCTTCAAGCCCAGGATGACATTATGGAAATATGCTTCTTGACCATGTATCACTAAAGTCAATTTATTCTACTCAAAAATTAAGAATAATAGGGACACCTGGGTGGCTGAGCAGTTGAGCGTCTGCTTTCAACTCAAGGCGTGATCCTGGGGTCCTGGGATCGAGTTCCATATCGGGCTCCCTGCAAGGCTCCTGCTTCTCCCTCTGCCTATGTCTCTGCCTCTCTCTGTGTTTCTCATGAATAAATAAATAAGTAATATTTTTTTAAAAATTAAGAATAATAAACTATTTATTTTATATAGATGCCAGATATTCTCCCATTCCCTCTATTTACATTACCTAAAATTACATGTAAAATGAAGCTGATGTTCTTTTTCATATTGAAATATGTAATAAATAGACTTTAATATTAAAATATATCCTATTGAATCATATTTTGATATTAAATTGGCATTTTTATATTGGCAGAGAGACTCTAAAAGCTCTAGTATTCCCTGTTTACACAAAACTTTAGAGAATTGATAATCACCCCCTTTGTTTATTCCAGAAGTGATGATTCAGAGAAGTTTGCCAAATTCCTAGCAATTTACAAATCTTCTGTTACTCATTTGATACATGACAAAGATCCTGCATTGTTAAAATATATTCTTTCTTGAACACCCATGTTCATTGTAGTATTCTTCACAATAGTCAAAATGTGGAAGCAACCTAAATGTCCATTGATGGATGAACGGATAAAGGAATTGTTATATACATATATGGAATATTATTCAGCCTTAGAAAAAAGGAAATCCTGTTACATAATATAACATGGATGAAACTTGAGAATATTACCCTAAGTAAAATAAGCTAATTATAAAAATCTATTTTTATTTTTAAATAAATTATTACTTTAATAGATCAAGTTAATCTGGCTCATTACTCTATTTATATTCTATGAGAAATAAATTAATTGAAAAATCAAATTGCAAAAGTATGACATAATATCAACATGTAACACCGTGGCCTAGAAATTGAGATTTTTGCCAAACTTACCCAAATGCCAACACATACATACACACACAACTTGTTTTTACCTGTTTATCCCCATCATCTAACTAGAAATTTTATCCCAAGCACCATTATCTTTGATTCTTTTCAGCTAATCTGATTTTAATCACAAAAAATTTTAAATGCAAGAAAATAAATAACCTAAGTGTTTTTAATATTGTAAAATATAAAATAATAAGTATTTAGCTGCATAATAAAAAAAGAATAAATGGCCAATTTTGTACATATGAAATGATTATTTTAGCTTGTATTACTGAAGCAACAATAACGATATCAATAAAGTTGGTGATGTTTATTTTTAACTCCTTCCCAATTCCTCTTTACTCAATTTACCTATTTTTTGTGTAAAACAAGTTGAAGACTTTGTAAAAATTGTAGAATAATTTGTCTGTGTATTTGATGTAGAAAAGAAAAACTTCAAATAAAATCTATAATGTGTTTTGATTCAGAGACTACTTATGAGAAATGTGCATTTTTTATTAGATCTATTACCATGGCTAAGTTATAACTGTTATGATCCTTCCTACCTCTCAAATTAAAAAAGGAATGATACTAAACTTAAAGGGCTTTTATGAGGTTTAAATGAGATCCTAGTTACATGTGTAACATGAAGTTTGTCTTTGTTTCTTTATTTCTTTTCCAAAAGTGAATATTAGATTTGATGATTTGAAACTTGGAGTACAGTTGCTTATATAAAATGCAGAATAAATATTTTTATATTATAATAAATATTTATAATATAATAAATAGATACTTTTTATTTCAGATCTTCACAAAAGTAAAAGATCATGAAAAGATACCTATTATAATTATACAAACCACTATATAAAAACCACTGCTATGGAAAATCATTTCCAATTCATATATAGGACACTAGATATTTTTGTTTATGTATTATTTGTAGTTCTATTTAGATCACTGTCTATATGATGTGGTAGTAGATAAATACTTATAAATATTAATAAATCATTAATTCTATACATTTGCAAAAGCAGACTTCTTAATCAAATCTTAAGTTCAAATTCAATAATTATTTAACTCAAAAAAAAGAAAAACAAAAAGACCTCAGACTCTGATTCTTTAGATACCCTTTTCTTCACACAGATTGTTGCTAAATCCAGGGCTGTGAGTCAAGAGCAAGCTGTACATGAAATTGCAATTATGACCATGAATCAATTTACCAGGTCATTAAGCCTAATAATCACAGCTTCACTTTTTATTATTATCATCATATAATTATTAATATGATTCTTAAATAATGTTAAATATTATCATTAATAATGCCAGGTAACAACGCAATAGAATGTGAGTTGTGGTGTAGCCCTTTGCTGATTTGAAACAATTCGGAGAATGCTAAGGATTGTGAAATAGAAAGAACCTGAGTCACTGACCACATCCATAAACCACTAGATCCTTCCTAGAATGCCTCCTCCCAGAACTTCTCACATATATAAACACACATACACTTCCAGCATGCCATGCCAAACGGTACTTCCCCTGGGAATACCATATTTCAAAATTATCTACCTCTACTTTAGTCACAATTTTTTAATGTATTCAAGCAGTATATCAGTAGTTATTGCCAAAGAAACAAACCCTATATTCAATGACTTGAAAGAATGAATCACTTATTCTCACTCATCTGCATATTTGCATGGGATTGGCTAATCCAGCCTGGCTAACCTGATGGCTCTCTTGATCTCACCTACACTTCTTTTGCTTTTGGGGAGTTGGCTGTCTTCAGCCAACTTGTTCCTGTTCTTCCCACAAAGATGGTAGAGGCTGCAAAAGAACAAGACGAATTGTGCAAGCACATTTCAAATATCTCCTTGCAATAGGTCTATTAACATCCCATTTGTGTTACAGAAAATCATAAGCTTAATCCATCATCAAAAAAAGTGAGAAAGTTTCACTTCCCAGGGTACTGAGGTACTGAGGGGAAGAAAGTGAATATTTCTGAGCAATAATCTAATCCTTCTTTAGTGTCTTCACATTAATATAAGAAGTGGTTAAATTTGTATTATGCATGTAATAAAGAGAGCATTAGACCTCCAGGTATTTCCAGCAGGATCTCTGCTCTGGCTTCCATACATCTAGGAGGAAAAATGGGGCCCTAAGCCATTCTGTGATCTTAGCCATAACTCCTTACCACTTGCTCGTACCTGGGTAACAGTCATCTGTTTAACTATCACAATCTGCTTGAGACCCCAAGGATTAACTTCATTTTGCCCTTTGTTGGAAGATTCCCCATAGGCCTTTTGCCTTTCCAAACATCTTGTGAGTAGAGTCACTGATTGCATTTGTTGTAGATTTTAGTTACCTTTTCTTTTTTGCAATCATTTTTCAGTGAGGTTCACTTTCCCTCAATCACTGTAGGTTTTAGATTCTTCCTAATTTCAATTTTACTGAAAACTCTTTCTGCCATTATGCTTGGTGTTTGCAAAAAAACACATAGACGCTTTTTTAACTAATGTGATCTCTCAGTAACTAGACCTCCATTTCGCTAACAACTTTCATAAATTCAATTCTATGAATCTGACTTTTTTTTTACATTTCCACTCTATCCCAGTTTCTCTCCTACAGGGCTCCAAACTGCTATTTTTTATTCCATCTAAACCTTTTCCCTTTTATGCTCCTCATTTCCTTCAGGTATTCATTTGCATCCTTAACTAGCTTCAATTCCTCAGTTCATAATTTAATCTGTGTTTTCAGCATCAATTCCCTCATCACGACTATGCTTCCTTTTATACTTATCCATTGTTAGAGCCAATTCTTTACCTACTCTTGAAGGTAACTGCTGCTGAAGAAAATCAAGTCCTGTTTAGTGGCTTTATTTTAATTTCATGACTATTAACATCAAGTGGGCCCTTAGTGCTGCCAGGGGGACCTCCTACATTTCTCTAGGCATTCATTAGCCTGCTATTTCCCATCTTGTCCTAACCACCTCATAATTCCAACTAGTTTCTGCCCCATTCTCACCACTAGCTGATGATTTCACTTCTGAGAAAGAAGCAATCACAAATGGTATTTTTCTCACCATGCATATGAGCCGTATGTTCTGTGTTCCCATCTATGGTCAGGGATGAAAAGTCTGTACTCTTTCTGAAAAAATTACTCCTCCGCTTAAGTACTACACTACACCCCTTTCCAAGATTACAATTCCATCCGTTTCTCCCTGTCTTCACTATCATTCCTCTCCTGGACCCCTTCAATCAATTCCATTAGCATACAATAATGCTATACATCCCCTTCAAAAATACAAAACAAACAAATAAAAATCTTTTGATCTACATATTGCTATAGCTACCGTCTTTTTACATAAACCCTGTGAAAGAGTTACCCACACTCATTGGTTGCAGTTCCTTTCTTTCTTAACCACTTCACTGAAGCTTTTCCCTTTACTGCTCTTCCAAAAATGCAAGTCTTTATCTCTGGTGATCTACACATTACTAAATCCAACAATCATGTATTTGTCAGTGGTTTGCTGGTTGATATTAATAACGACTCTTAGGGGGAGAAAAATTCTCTAGGTCTGAGTCTGCTGATGCTCATGGTATAAATACTCCAACCAGGCCAATTTCAAGCTTCTAACATGAGGCTGATGAACACAGTGTGAAGAAACATACAGGATTGGCTCTCATTTGCTAGTAGAGTAGGTTCCACCACCCAATGGGTTGATCTTAATGAATGTTACCTTACCTGCAATATTTCATGCAAAAAAAAAAATCACTCAAGACTTTTTGACTCAATACTACACACATTCCTGGAAAACTACTTTCTCCTCCTATTACTCTTATATTGTGGTTTACCTCTTTCCAGGGTCTTTTGTGGAACATGTTCACACCCTTGACCTCTAGATGTTGGAATTCTCCATTGCTATATATTGCTAACTCTTTTCTTTTTCTTTTCTCTTTAGTTTTTTTTTTTTTAAGATTTTTTTTATTTATTCATGAAAGACACAGAGAGGCAGAGACACAGGGAAAAGGAAGCTCCTTGTGGGGAGCCTGATGCAGGACTCGATCCCAGGACCTCAGGATCACGACCTGAGCCAAAGGCAGACGCTCAACCACTGAGCCACCCAGGTGCCCCTCTTTTCTTTTTCATTTACAAACTAACTTGAAGATCTTCCTCCAGGCCTTGAAATTAAATAGCCTCAATATATCCAAATATCTTGTCCAGATTTATCTCAAATTATATGAATTCATATTTTGAATTATGAACTCAATATCTTCACTTGGATATTGAGAAATTAAACATGTCTACTATTAAACTCCAGGCATTCTTTTCCCAAATCTGCTCGAACCACAATATTTTCCATTCTTCCAGTTGCTCAGTCCAAATTCCTGAATGGCCTTCTTGACTCCTCTTTTATTCTCACATCTATATGTCAATCTTGAAAACTTTGTTTTCAAGCAATATTCAGAATTAACTGCATCTCAGCATCTCTGTTATAACCAGAGCATCTCTGTTATATACTTTATATACTTTGCTCCACATCGTCATCACGTTTCATACACATAATTTCAATTTGTCTTCTAGTCTCCCTGCTTCCACCCTTTCCTATATATTCTAAAAACAGAAACAAAAACCAGCATTCTTTTGAATAATATGTCCTATTATACCACTGTTCTGTTCAATCTTTACAATGGTTTTGTAGCTCACTCAATGTATATCTTACATTGCCCTACAAATTTACATGTGGTCTGACCCTCCCGATCTTGATAAGCCTCATTTGCCATCACTCTCTTTTTCACTTATGCAGCCCCAGTTATCCCGTGCTGTGGTGCTCAAAGCATGCTCTCTTTCAAGTACCTGAAATGTTTTTCCCTATATATCCACATGGTTCATGCATTCGCTTCCTTAAGATGCTTGCTCAAGTGTCAAATTCTCAGTGACACATTCCCTGACCACAATTTAAAATTGTCATACATCCCTCCCAAGCCACTTGTCATCTTCTAATATAGCAAAAACACAAACATGTACAACATACACACACACAACATAGATGATAGATGGATGATAGATGGATGATAGATATATAGGATATATATATATATATATATTTAATCTGAGCCTACTGGACTCTAAATCCTATGACATTAGGTACTTTTTATATTATTACTATTATTTTGTCTACTGATGTATCTCAAACATCTAGAAAAACACCTGGACATAATAATACAATATAGGAACTATAAGAACTGTATTGAAAACATTTAAAGAATAATTTAACAATGTCTCATGCACTATGATAAATGCTGTTGCTATGTCATCTTACATACCTCTCACTAATAAAGAAGGTAGGGTGCACTACTGGAATTTAATGTTAGTTCTGCCTTCCAACCCACAAGTGTGTAATAAAAATGTGGTCCTTGATCGTCCATGACTCTTTGTGTTAGCACATTCACCAGTTCATACAAATGTGTCTTTATGTGTATGTGATTATGACTGTTTTCTTTTACTGTATATTCTGCAAACATATCAACTAAATATTTTTATATTCTGCAAGCACAACAACTAAATATTTTTTATTCTGGACCTAATAAGCCAAACTATTAGGATTAGATTGCCATATGGTCTAATCAACTTTTATCAAATCAATATGTTTTTCCCCAAAACATCCCTCCATACAGGCAAGAATATTTTGGATTCAGTAACCCCATAGTTTAACATTTTAACACCAAAGCACTGATTGGGATTCATAGGCTCATGTATCATAGAGAGGTTGTTATTTGCTTAAACTTTCCATCTTCTAATTCAGAATTTCATCCCAATTATCCTTTACAGTAAAAATAAGAAAAGGGCTTGCCCCAGTCCACCATACCATGATTTCTTTCTGAGAAGATTACAAATCTGGGGATCATTTTCATTTCCTTTTAATTGGTATTTATCTGTGAACTTGATCTCATTTTCATTAGCTTCTCTGAATGTATGTTGAGGAGGAATGTGTGGAGAGGAGATAATGTTCACGTTTATAAATCCCTACAGCTATGTGGATATGGAAGACCTTATGATCTACCATTGCATAAAAGCTCTGGTTCCTTGAATGTAAGGTTAAACAAAGTTTAATGGGAAATATAGACTATTGTTGTTTTCATGGCTCAAAAGTTATGGTTTTTAATTATAATCATTTATGCTATGGAGAAAAATATGGTTTAATAAAAAAAAAGGGTTTTGTTTTGTTTTTTTTTTAATCATCAGGTCGTCCAGGAACCTATATTACCTCCTGGGAGCAAAATAGGTCCTTAGAGAAATGAATTGACTCTTTCAGTCTACTAAGATACAGCTTTGTAACACCGTTGAGCATTCTATTAGCAGGCCAGAGGAGGAAACTGATATATAAATACAGAGAAAGGAAATTAATATGGAAGAGAATATAGAGACAGAAGGAGGAAGTCTGAATGTAATTAGGGAAAATGTAAATGAGATATAGGACCAAGGGTTGTGATCTCAATAACATATTTCTGTCTAATTCTCTCCTTTTTTGAATCTATGTTTTTTTCTACGCATAGCTTTTTTTTAAGATTTTATTTATTTATTCATGAGAGACACTGAGAGAGAGAGGCAGAGACACAGGCAGAGGGAGAAGCAGGCTCCACGCAGGAAGCCCGATGCAGGACTCGATCCCAGGACCCCGGGATCAGCACCAGAGCCAAAGGCAGATGCTCATCCGTGGAGCCACCCAGGTGCCCTTTCTACACATAGCTTTTGACCATAATAGGATGGCACAAAATACGTTTCTAAGAAACTGACATCAGTTAAACCCTATTCTGCAAAACCCAAGCTAAAGATAAGGACAATAACATATGGACTTCTATAACAAATGAGCTTGCGTGATTATTGTTTTATATTCTCTCACTGTGAAAGAACAAAGAGCAGAGAAACATCCATGGGCAATGGTGTATAAACAGAGGTGATGCAGAGTAGACTAGATCATACAGATGCAGCTGGAAGAAAATGCAATAAATTAAGCATGAGTCCACAGATCATGGTATGCAACAGGGAACAGAGGAATGATTTATTGAAATGTTATGATTTGGCAAATGTTATTAAGCCACAAGTCAACGTTTTGTATAAGATTATGTTGAAAGTTAAGCTGGCTCTCACTTCCTCATGTACTATAAAAGAAATTCATTTTAATTAAATTTGGTTAATTCATTGACTCATTCTACACTCATTCATTCATTCATTCATTCATTATTAATTAATTCAAAGTATATTCATTAAAAAACTACTATAAGCCAGATACTTTGCTAGACATGAGGAGACATGAATGGAAAAGCAGAATAGGTTCCTGCCCTAATGTAAAGACATAAATAAGATGATTTCAGATAGCCATAAAAGTTATGAAGAAATGAATTATGTGCTGAGATAGAGAGAAATGAGAAAGGTATGCCACCTTTTTTTTTTTTAAGATTTTATTTATTTATTTATGAGAGACACAGAGAGAGAGAGAGAGAGAGAGAGAGGCAGAGACACAGCCAGAGAGAGGGAGAAGCAGGCTTCATGCAGGGAGCCTGACATGGGACTCGATCCCAGGTCTCCAGGATCACGACCTGGACTGAAGGCTGCACTAAACCACTGAGCCACCTAGGCTGCCCAAAAGTATGCCACTTTAATTAAGACAGTCTGGAAAGCCATAAGTGTTGGACTTTTTTAACATCAACTTACTTATCCAGGACCTTTAATAAATGGTAACTGTAAATGTGCCCAAAAAAAAGATAAACATGAGGAAATGATTTAGGTCAATATTAATCTAAGTGTAACAATTTTTATGACACAGCACTTGCAATTGGATAGAAAGAATTGGTCACCTGTACTTGAACTACTTGTGACAACTATGCAAAATTATTTAGAACCATAACTCAGAGATGTAAAATTAGCTTGAATATTTTTCTTAACAGGTCTTTGTAGAGCCTAAGCTCCTCAGTTTTTAAATTGTATCATGTGTGTTAATTTCACTTAGAGCCCTCATTATAAAAGAAAATGTTGGTAATTCTATTGTTGCTTGGATTCTAACATGATCATAATACCATGTTTTTAAATCCTAGAAATCTCTCAAAGAGGAATTTTAGGGGATCCCTGGGTGGCGCAGCGGTTTAGCCTTTGACCCAGGGCGCGATCCTGGAGACCCGGGATCGAATCCCACATCTGGCTCCCGGTGCATGGGGCCTGCTTCTCCCTCTGCCTGTGTCTCTGCCTCTCTCTCTCTCTGTGACTATCATAAATAAATAAAAATTTTAAAAAAAAATCTTTCAAAGAGGAATTTTATAAGAAGTATAATTTCTACAGTGTGAAGACATAAAAAGGTGACATTGGAAAATTATGCCAAAGGAGGGAAAAAGGAGGGAGGCATCTTCAGATTCACATGTGTTAGGTTAATAAGGAAAATCAATTATGTAGAAGGGGAGAATTTTGAACCAAGCGTTGGTATAATTTGTAATGCTATGCAGGCCTTAGACTTAAAAAAAAAAAAAAAATAGTCAACCTATCATTGTTTCTAAGTCTTCTCAGCTTACTTCATTATTGTTGTTGTTATAAATGACTACCTTAACCTCCCCTTTCTTTTAATATCTAGGTTAAGAATCATTGCCCAAATGTGTTCTTTAAAGTCATCCCACTTTTGTCTTGCTGTCCTTTTCATAGCTGTATTTCCCATTTGAATTCACATAAGTGTTATCTATTTGCTCTCTGATTTCTAAACTTACTCTTTGGATGACTTACTATATTTCTATAATAAAGCCCTGACTGTTTACTGTTGTTTGTGCCAAAAATTCTGTTAATGATGCTGATGGTGCTGGTGACGTGTGTGTTAAACCTTTACCAAGGGAAGAAACAGGATGGATAGTACTTAGTGATTTAAGGTGTCTACTATTCAGACAAGTGATGAATTCCTGGCACTCATTTATTAGGATTTATTTGTTAAGACGAGTGAGCCCTTTATTGTCTTTCATAGAAGTTGAAAGAATGAAAGGAGGAACTGCTTATGGAAAGTTTGACTTGCTACAGATGGTTATTGGCTGAATTGGACAAGTTTCGGTGAAGAAGATACAGATAGAGATACAGGAATATATTTTTCCTTCTTACAATGCTTTTACACATTTTTAAATTTTAAAAAAGATTGATTTGGAACATTTGGGTGCATTTTGAATAATGGCTATTGCTACGGATAGGGCAACAGATGGTCAGAATAGGATGAGGCATCTATGTGCCAGGGGAGGTGGTTTGTGGTAAGATCAAATTTCTAGCTAAAAAGAAAGAAATGAATAAAAATGCACTTAAACTTGGAGATGAGTGGATTCTCCTGAATCTAATAGCCTATCTGCAATCTAATAGGCCAAATCCTAAATATTCGTTTTAAAAGTGAGAGATTCCCAAATAAAACTTTTTACGTAATGGAGATCTGGATACTTCTTTGGATTTTTCAAAACTACCCAGATACTTCAACAAATCTGTATAGGTTGCTAGGTAATTTCACGTGTATTTTTTCTTTTTATCTCTTCTTTCCTCATCCCTTCTTCATGAGCTTAGTAATTCAGAACCAAAATGAGTTAAATAAATCTCCTGGTATTGTCCAAGTTTTGGCAGAGACACTGGCTTCTCTAGAGTTGGTTTTTGTTTTCTGTAGAAGGAGGAACATGACTGCAAGGAAGATACTGAGGTTATTTTCATAGAAGGAACACAATTTAAATCAATATTGATAGTCTGTGTAGTGGCACTGGGTGCTTTAAATTCTACTTTCTGTACCCTGTCTTTGCAAGTCTACTTTTACTTTTAAGAAATGATTAGATCTAAGGCAGTCCTGTATCCATTTGGAGATAGATCTATATGTATCCTGAGGGCTGAACTGTGGTCTATAGAAATCATACCTTCAACCCAAGGTATGATGCCTTTTGTGACAGGTTCTTTGAAGTCTTTCTTCAATCTTTCTTTAAAGAGAAAAAAAAATAGTTCAAACACACTTTTTTTTTTTTTTTATTCAGAGTTAGGTTTAAAAGTTTACCTGATCATAAGATGGGGGGAAGGAAGAAAAATTATTTTTTCTTAATGACATTGGTTTCTCTTTGAAGTCCAGCTTCTAGACAAGTCACATCAATATCAAAGAATCCATAAGCAGATTCAGAAAAGCTCAGATTGGAAATATCAGGATAAGTCAGTTTTCTGTCTCTGAGCTTATAAAACTTTACAATATCCTGAAGGTTTTTAGTATTTTAATTAACAATAGATGAATAATATTTTTATATTAACATCATTAAATAAATATTTTATAGATGAAAATACTTGGCTGAAAAACAGATTACCACATAAATTAAAGCCTTTGATCCTTGGCTTCTCCTCTTCCTTTAGTAAAGCCTGCTGAAGTGAGTCAAACTCTTCTCCTTTTAAGAAACATGGAATCTAGGGATCCCTGGGTGGCGCAGCGGTTTGGCGCCTGCCTTTGGCCCAGGGCGCGATCCTGGAGACCTGGGATCGAATCCCACGTCAGGCTCCTGGTGCATGGAGCCTGCTTCTCCCTCTGCCTATGTCTCTGCCTCTCTCTTTCTCTCCCTGTGACTATCATAAATAAATAAAAAATAAATAAATAAATAAAAATATCATAAATAAATAAAAAAATGAAACACGGAATCTAGATGCAGAAAACTGATTTATGGTTCTAATGCCAAATTGTTCTATCATATCTTACTACTAATCAGTTTATCTATATTTGAAAAATCCAAAACAAAAGTTCAACTTATTAAAATTCTAAAACCCCTTATTTAAGGTTCGTCGCAATTTTTTAGAAGATATTATTACTAAGCCCATTAGGTAAGGGAAAACCTATGTGCATCATTGATTACAAAGAAAATGTCAAAGTCTTAGAGTTATTAACTGGAATTTGAACCAAAGATAGTTTAACTCCAATGCACATGCTATTTCCAGAATACAATGACTTTCTCAAGCATATTTAGTTTTCTTACCATGTGTAGTCTTCCAGTTTCCCCAACCTATCTTACTGACATTTTCTCCATGTTGATGTGATATAGCAAAAAAATTTAAAGTTGGATTAGAAATTAAAAGTTAGAGTATTGGCACAAAGTATTTCGAGAATGGTGAAATAAAGATGTGTGAATGTCTGTACCTCAATAAAAGCAATGACAACAGTGGTGAAACAGTCAAAATTAACATTTCCAAAACTCACTTATTTAACCAAAAGCTTGCAACAATTCTTGGACAATCAATCCAAGATAAATAGCTAAAGCAGGGTAAGAATTTAAATGCTCTGGCATTAATGCTCTCCCTATTGCCATCTCCCCTCTTCCCAACAGGCTCTGTGGCAGCCTTATAACACCTGCAGCCTAGAAAACACAATAACTGTTAAAACTAGCAGACAGAATGTTTTTGGAGTTCCCCCAAAAGCCTAATCCCCTGAAATATCTCACTATTTAATCTGTCTGGCAGTTCCCTGGAAAAGCCCCCATTCACAGGGTTTTGCTTGGAGATGACTCAGAGGTCAGTAAATGAAGAAAACCCTTACCCCCAGGGCATATATGAGTGGAAATTGCCTAACATTGCAGTGTGTATATGATACAGCACTACTAGAAGGGACAAACTTTTAACCATTCTACAGTCAAAATTGTAAAAGGAAAACCTTGGAAATGAAATATCCATAGAAGGCTTTGAAAGATATAAAAGGCCATACACATATGCAGCTGTGCATATTCTCAGGAAAGACTGGAGAACACCAGAACTGCTTACCTCTGACTGATTTTAGGGATGTGTGCAAGCAGAAAGTCACAACTAAGACAGAGTTGTAAACTGCCTGTCTGAGCCTTGAAGATAGGCTCCTACACACACGGGGCCCTTCATCAAACAGTAGGAGATTTACTAGGTCCAGGAACCTAAAAGAAGATCAGTCCAATCATTAGTGGACAAGTAGGCTAACTGGACAGGGACTTCAGAGGCCACTCTCAAACAAGAATAAACTTTATAGAATTAGTCTAGGAAAGACAATAAACAAAATAAAACAACATATGGGAAAAAACAGCTCACCTCAGCTAGGGTAAAATGTGATTCCCAGAATTGTCAGATTTTTATTGTTTAAAATGTCCAGTTTTTACAGAAAAATAATTATGAAAACTTAAAAGAAATATCAAAGTATGGTCCATACACAGGGAAAAAAAAAAGTGCAGTCATTAGAAACTGACACTAAGGAAACTCAGATGTTGGGCTTGCTAGACAAATACTTTAAACAGCTGCTATAAATGTGTTCAAAGAATTAAAGGAAACCTTACCTAAATAATTAAATTAAGTAGAAAACTATGTCATGCCAAATAGAGAATGTCTATAGATAGATAAAAGTCATATGAAAAATAGGTATTCTGGAGTTGAAAAGTAGACTTGAACAGACAGAAAAAAGAATACTTGAAGATAGTTAATTTATGTTATTTGGCCTCAGAAACTGCATAATAAAAGCATAAGAATCTGCATAAGAGAAGCATAAGAGAAAAAGGGGAAGCATGAACATATTCTCAAAAAAAGTGAAGTATGATTAAATGTATGTACATCATCATGAGAGTTTCAGAAGGAAAAGGGAGAGAGGAAAGAGTGGAGACAATGTTTAAAGAAAGAGTGGCCTAAACTTCCTAAATTTAATGGAAAGCATTAATCTACACATCCAGGAAGCTCAACCAACTCCAAATAGAAGAACTCAAAGAGATCCATAACTAGCCACATCATAAACTCTCAATAGCCAAAAACAAAGAGAGAATCTTAAAAGTAGCAAGTGATAAATAACTTATCAAAAGGGATCTCCAGCAAGAATATAAGCTGACTTATCATCAGAAAGCACAGATGCCAAAGGCGGTGAGATACCATATTCAAAGTGCTGAAATAAAAGGACTATCAAGCAAAACTTTTGTATAGAGCAAAACTATCTTTCAAAGAGGATGGCTAATTAAGACAACTACAAATAAACTTAAAAAAACAAGCAAGAGAATGAATGTAAAAAAGACCAACAATGCAATCAGTAATGAAAAGAAAGCATGAACTGCTCTGCTAATATCAGGCAAAATAGACTTTAATATAAAAATTGTTACTAGAACTAAAGAAGGGTGGTTTATAATCATGAAAAGATCAATCTATCCTGAAAATGTAATAATGATAAGCACTTATTCACCTTTCAGTACAAACCCTAAATTCATGAATCAAAACCTGACAATTGAAAAGAAAAATAGACAATTCAACAATAATTGTCGAATTCAATGCACTTCTCCCAATAATACATAACATAACTAGACAAAAAGCTAAGTAAGAAAAGGGAAGACTTGAGCAACACTATCAACTAACTTGACAAAACAGGTGTGTAGAACACATCAGCCAACGCCCGAATACACATTCATCTCAAGAGTACATGAAACATTCTCCAGAATAAACCATGTTAGGCAATACAAAATACCTAAAGAATTATACAAAGATCAAAATTATACAAAGTACATTTTCTGACGAAAACATAATTAAATAGGAAATATATAAGAGAAAGAAATTCAGGAAACTCATAAATATGCAGGCATTAAACAACACACTCCTCAACCAATTAGTTTTGCAGGAGCTAGTGGGAATAGGGAACGACTGCTAAGGGGCATGGGATTTCTTTTTTAGCAGATGAAAATATTCTAAAATTAGGTAATGATGATTGTACAACCATGAATATTCTAAAGTATTCTATTCTATCAATATCTGAATATTCTAAAAAACATGAATTATATAAATCAAAAGCTTATGTTTATAGTTAAACTATATCTCAGTAAGCTAGATAGATCATAGAGAACTAGAGAAAAAAATAGATATATAGATGATAGATAGATAGATGATAGACTGACATTTGTGAACTATGGAATTCTGAAACTCAACCTGTCTGAAATCCTTAGCTGTAAAGTGGAAACATGAATGCCTCCTATTAACTCAGAGACTTAAGTGTCATGATAGTTAAAAATCTATGCAATTATGCTTTGCAAATTGTGGCACCTTCCTACAAAAAATTTAAGCTATTATTATGTTTGACCAACCTACCATATAAATACTCTTGTATTCTCATTTGCATGCTTAAATTTCTTGTGGAACGAATTTGTTCATGTATCATTTATTTATCTTAGAAAAGCATAAACAAATTTCTTTGGACTTTCATGAAACTGAAAGTCATATATATGTGAAGCCTTTTTGAGTCGATATCTTGATTAAAAGATATTTATTGAGTTTCTGTCTTAGACAATATGTAAGAACTGTACTCCTTGGTGGTTATAAGTGAGTTCAAATACAAAATATTAGACATACATATATATCTTTATACATATGTTTATACACACCTATAAATACAGATAATAGATAAATGAGAAGCACAAAATAAGTACCAAGCCATTCAAAAAACTTATGTGAAAATTCTTATGAATATTTAAGAGGTTGTTTTTTTGGGGGGGAATTACAGGCAGAGACACTTTATGACTTATTAAACTTTCTAATTTTCCATCCATTTGATTGACCTAACAATAAAAAGTTAAGTAAGTACTAATAATTATATTGAACATTGGAAAATAATAAACTCTATTGGTAAATATATGGTTTTGTACAACTACTTTGAAAAAAAATTTGCTTTATCTATTAAATTGCTTATCTATGCCCTATGATGATACAAGTCTCAAGAAATAGGATATACATTCTTTATATATCCTAGAGAAACTCTTCATAGTAACATAAAATTACTTGTACAAAAATTTTTATAGTGACATTGTGTATAAGAACAAAATATTAATAAACCACCTACATGAGTTTCAAGGATTGGACTCAAATTGGTGGTGTGGGAAATAGGCGTAATTGAGCACTCGTAAGTCTCAGAATTTAAAAGGGGAAATTTGGGGGGATGGTGGTAGTGCTATAACAGGGTATATAAAGGTGCTGTAACAGGTATATATAACAGGGTATTTAACAGGGAATATAAGGTGTCGATAATGGGGATATATAAGATATATAACAGGGCAGCACCTTGGTGAGAGTTTTCAAAATATAATGTCTCCCAAGGCACAGCTGGATGTATGTGGCTGATAGTAGTTATTCCTTCTGTCTTCAGACTCTGCTGTGTTGACAACCTTCAAGTCTCAAACTCTTATAAAGAAGTAGCGGACGCTTGAATGGTGATGGGCAAGTAAAATGTTGAATGTATGGAATTAGATTTCAGGATCATCTCAACCAACGTTTGTGGATCTGCAATTGCTTTAGTCCTTAGTCCTGACAGTGCCCAGACCTCTATTTTTGTACTCCTCATCTTTTCCATGGTTTCAGAGGGTCCCAATTACTTACTGCTTTTTTTAAAATTTTTTTTATTTTTATCTCAAAGTTAATTCATTTAGAACTGTTGAATTAGGCCTTATTTCAGTCAGGTTCATTTATTTCTAAATTCTACTCATCAGAATGATGAGTAGCCCTCATCAGGGCTCTTTTTTTATTCATTCAACTAATTTACTGTGATCCCAAAAGTATGATATTATTCCTAAAAATATAGGTTGAAATAATATAAATTTCTCCAATGCAGTGACTTGAAACTATTCTTCTTGATTTTGCTTGATCTTGACAACCATCTTTCAAAAGACATGTATCCTATAAAGGCCTGTGGACTTCTTAGGTGTGCTATTTATGATAATTATTCTGTAACTCTTTGTTAATTGTTTATCTGAATTATATTTAATACAGAGGCTCTGAACAATGTTCATGCTTTTGAGAAATACATAATTTACAGCATCTGAATGCAGGTCAGGATATGCCTTTGCAAATTCTTCAAATTATTTTATAAAGATTAGTTTTTTTAAATGTGAAAATAAAAGATTGATTGGACTATTTTTTTTACCAAAGAATATATAGAGATATATATTACATATATGTATAATTTATTTCCCTTAAATCAAATAAAGAGCTACTGAAGAACAGGCTTTGGATTTTTGTTTTGTCTGACTTCTTGAAGTCTTTTCTGTGAGTTTATTTCAAAATAATGCAATCTTCAACCTCATTTGCTGTTCCCACCTTGTCTCATAAATATACCTAACTATAGGAGTCGACTTTTCCCATAGCATGTCTGTATAAATGTGACATTCCTTAATCTCTTTGTCCCACAGTGAATTTTGGAGATTAAAGAAATAAATGGGATGCAGTTTAGAGATTATTTTATTGTGATTGTATGCACACCCTAGTACACTCTATGAAAGCAGAAGAGTGTATTTTTAAGCATTTTTTGAACTACCTGTCAAAGTTAATTTGTGTCAATTATACTGCTGTTGGTATACACTTTCAAGGTGGAGAATCATACAGCATATTTTAGTTTTTCAGGACTTACTTTTTTTCAAGGAAAAGTATTTTTCTAGCTTATTTGCTTTTTAACTACTGAAAGTTGTCATACCTTGATCCACACACCATGTGAATATAAATGCAGATTTTAACGTATAATTACTTCCCAGTACCTTGTCTTTGTAGCCTCTTTGTGTCCTCAGGATATAGTGCTCAAAAGGTTTGTTTTTTTTTTTTCTCAGCATAGCATCCCCAATTCTGAAAAGAGGCAGAATTTCTGAGAAGGAAGAGATATCACTCTCTACGAAGAACACTTGATAAGAACTCCTCACATTCGAGATTGGGAAAAGAAAAAGCATTATTTTTGGTCTGAAATATCACCCATTCACAACGTGTCAAAAGAGACCACTGCTGTCTGCATTAGTCAATTTTTTGGAGCCATCTGCCCTCGCTGTGGGATATAGTATAGCCAGAATGAGCACTGCAGGTACCTGAGAAAATGCCAGAAGTGGTCTCAGTCAAGATAATTCATTGGCTAGTAGAGAGAGAATTCCCTGGCTTTAAGGAGATAGAGATTGAAAACTAAGAAAAAGTTGCCCTTTAAAAGAGTGTAGTGTATCCCAGAGTTCCTGTACTTGTCTTTTGGCCCATAAGATTTGCAATTCTCTCTCTTCAAAGTGTCAATAAGGCCATGGAAAGAATAAAACATACTATTTGGTGGAAAGAGCTAACTATCCTGCTGCAAATGAACACCCTATGTATCTCTGACTAAATTGACTACATAATAAAAGGAAAGCAAATGGTGAGGAAAAGCACATTATATCTCTTTCAGGCTTGTTGCCTGATTTTACTAACTACAATATGTTTCCTTTTAATCTTTCAGTATATGTATTTATTTTTAGAATGCTCAAAGAAACATTTATGTCCACCAATTAAAAATATTATTAGCAGGGAAACCTCTATATATTGGTTTCTTGACAAGTAGATAGCCCCAACTACGTCCTACATTTTCATTACAAAACACTCCTGAAAAGAAATGTATGTTAATATGTTTACACAGTTGTCCCCCATAATTAATTATTCCAGGTTATTTAATAGCTTGGAGGGATATCTTGCTTCGTTAATTTACATTAAATTAGTTTAACAAGTATATCATGTCAATCTGAGCCATATGCTTTATTACTATCTTGGTATTAGAGAAGTAGGTAAACTATTTCTGAGCTCAGTGAAATATAGTACATTATATTAGGTATTAGATATCTGTTTGTTAAGTGATTTACTCCCTTCCTGACGCTTTTAGAGGTAAGAATTTTATTGTTTTGTTTTTGTTTTTGTTAGTATGTGCTTTGTCTCTGTAGTGCTTTGGGAACTAAAAGGAATGCATATAGAAAACATAAAACATTATTCTCTAGATCTTACCACTTTACTACTGCATTGAATGGTCTAAAATAATATACTAAAATATTATTGAAGCTTGAAGTTTGTAAAAAATAAATATAAATTAATATTTAATATTACATACTTATACTATGGGTAATCATTTCTATATAAGAAAAGGGAGATCATTCCTAGCAAAGAAAATATAAGATGATTTTCTTGGTAAATGGGCAATTGCTCTGAACTCTCACTCTAACAAAATAGTGTACATTTAATGTTAAATATGTAGTTTGTCACAGTTTTTTTGTGATAAATTACTCAAGATGTTTTTAGCTACAGGGTTATATAAATCAATAGATATTTGACTTTTCAAATCTTTGTATAAATGTATTAAATCTAGATATATAAATATTATATATTCTACATCATACGTTATATAACATAGAGTCTGTGTGGGTGCTATGTATGTATCATCTATTGTTTGAAAACATACTTTGCAAAGGATCCTGATCATTTTATTTTTCTTAGTTGACAGATATTGGTTGGGAAATATGTCACGTAGAAAGGGGATTTCAATGTGCTTCACTACTGAAAATATTTTGCTGGATTTTGAACCAAGAATAAGCTAGTCTGAATGATCTATTCAATTGTATCAAGCCCATCAATTTCAGAAAACTTGATATATTTCTATTGTTGGCAATTGCTATTCACTCCTAAACTCACAAAAATTAAAGAGATAAACTTTCTCACACAATTCCTTTAATTAATACAACTGGAAAGATATTGGCCCCAAGGAATAAATGTTATTTCCCTACATACACTCTACCTAGGCCTAACAGAGGGTATGGTATCTCAATTTTGGTAATTAGGAAGTAATACCCACAATGTTGACATCATTCTTTCTTCTTCTTTTTTTTAATCAAATTTGATATGGAAAAAACATTTTTATCAAAACAATAGCAAAGATAATAGTTGGTTACAAGTGCCTAAATGGGTTGAATAATGTTTTTCTAAATTCATGTCCTACTTAGAATCTCCAGTGTGACCTTATTTAGAAATAGGGTCTATGCAGATATAATGAAGATAAGATTTCATGAGGTCCCAAAATCCAATGTCAGTGCTCTTATAAGAGAGAGAAAAGGACACACAGAAACAAAGAAGACTATGTGGAGGCAAAGATTATACGGTGATGAAGCTACAAACCAATGTACACCAAAGATTACTGAGGGGTCACCCAATGCAAGGGAGAGGCAAGGAAGTATTATTCCAGGAAGAATTTTTCCCCAGGGACTTCATAGGAACACAACCCTGACAATACCTGGATTTCAGACCTCTAGCCTCCAGAACTGTGAGAAAATAAATTTTGTTGCCGTAAGCCACCAAATTGCGGTAATTTGGTATAACGGCTGGAGGAAACTAAAAGAGTGACCTATTTTCATTGTGGGGGTTTTGATGTCCCATTATCTGAATCTAATCATCTTTTATGGATGAACTATATAGTTTTATCTACTGCTCCACCTGTGTGCCCAGTCCTATTTCCATTAGTCTCTATAAGAACAGGGTTCCAGCAACCTCCTTGCTTTTACTGAGCTTTCCTATCCACAGGACCCATCTCCTTAACTATAATACATCCTAAGAAAAAAATGGAAAATACTAAACCCATCTTTTGATTTCACATTGCTTTCCAGCTAATATTTCTTCTTTCTGCTCCTTTTATATAAAATTGCATCTATATCCATTGTCTGTAGTTTTCTTCTTCCCATTTTCTCTTGAGTGACTTTAATAGTTAAAATAGGTAAGTTTGTCCACAACATTCTAGTAAAAAGATCCTTTGTCAGGATAATTACCACATTGTCAAGCCCCCTGGTGAATTCTCAGTACTTATCTTTTGCTCTCTCAACACCATTTAGTACATTTGAATGCCACTTTGAAAACATTCTTCACTTTGTTTTGAGGAATCACACTCTCCAGGTTCTTTTTACTTGGCTATCTTCTCACTAGCCAGAACTCTCATCTCTTGACCCCTAAATGGTCAAACTTCAGTCCCTATACTATTTTTTTCATGGTAATTCCATTCAGTGTCAAGACCTCTAAATATCTTCCATATGGGGGTGCCTGGGTGGCTCAGGTAGGTTTCACCCCAGATAGTGATCTCATGGTGGTGGGACGGAGCCCTTCACTGGGCTCTGTGCTCATCAGGGAGTCTGCTTGAAGATCCTCTCTCTCTGTCCCTCCCCCCATTCTTGTGAATGCACTTTCTCTTTCTCTAAAATAAATAAATAAATCTTAAATAAATAAATATCCTCTATATGCTAATATTTCTGAAATTTAAATAGGTAGCATAAATGGAACTAACTATAAATAAATAACCAAATAAGTGAGTAACAAATGAATTTGGGGGGTATAACCCAATTAAAACATTATAAGTTATATTGAAACTATAAATTCAGGTTTCTAGCTAAGTTTGTAAAGACATGCCTGACCATAATTTGTTAAATTCTTTCACTAACTCATGGAGATTGATGTGATGAAAGGAAATGGAAAAGGGTTCTGGGATTTCATAGTTCTTAGAGATTTTAATTATAACAGACTGCAGAATTCTTGTTTTTCTACTCAATGAAGGGACTTTATTTTTGTTTTCAGGTTTAATGCAGATAATGCAAATAACCGTTACAAGAACACATTTCCCAATCTTCTGGAATGTACATATGACAAGTGACTATGAAGGCCAGTGAAATATAGCTAACTTCTGTATAAAAGAAAGAATAAATCATTTCTCATTTCTTCATCATTTCTGCTGCCTTGAATATAGATAAAATGCCTGAAAGATTAGCATCTATCTTAGCTCAGGAAAAGCCATGAGGATGAAGGTCATGGATAGCTCACCAAAAAGAAATAGAGGGAAGTAGTGACTGTGATAACCTCAAGGAGTCCCCATGCCAGTCTTGAACTACTTCCTTGCCTGGTATGTCTGTATTACTGTCCTTAAGTCTCTATTACTCTAATCCAAACCTAATATTAACTGGCACTCTACTTTTATTTGCAAGTAAAGTGCTTGAGTGTAAAAATACTAAAAATTCAGTTTGGTTAAATAAAGGATTTGTGACATTGGGAGATTATAGGGCAAAAAGCTGGGAAGCTTTACCAATCTGTGATAGAACATTCTACAAGTAACTTAACTATATACTATTTCTAACTAACTATATACTATTTGCAATGATTGAAGAAATAATGAAAGTTGGTGTATGTTTGCACTTCTTTATCAATAAAAATCTATGAGATAGATAAAATCAGATGGAAGCCAGAAGGTCTTCAACAAAGATGGATAAACTAAGTTAAGCCTATTTATAGCATGCAAAGTAAATTGACTGAATATTCTATAATTGGGAATTCTGAAGGCTGTAAAAGTTATCAGTTCCTTAAATTAACAGTGTTATAATGGATGGAGGTAAAATCACAGCCTTTGAAGATGTGAGTGACATCCAATCATATAAAGGTCTGAGAAAGAAAATGGTAGCTGTGTTGGCTTTGCACTCAAACTATTATTTTAAAGGTCTCAACACAGCTACACCTTTTTTGAGAACTAGATCGAAGCAGAATATACAGACAACTAATACAACTAATACAGACAACTAATACAGACAACTAATACACTAATGATGTTCAAGATTAAAACCTGTGAGTGTGTAGAGAAAATATGTTTCATGATTCTGCACAGTGATTGTTTTTGGAGCAAATTTTACTGAAACTTAGAGGCTAAGTTTCCTGGAACTTTTATCTATGACTGATTAGCAAATGGGGACTCGAAAGAGATTTACTTTCTTAGAGAGATTTCTTTCCTTAGAGAGATATTTCAAGAGAGGATAAGATTTGGGACTATGAGACACTATAGATTACAAAGCTGGAGACACTTATCTCTTCTTAGGAAAAATTTACTTATAATCCAAAGGATCACAGTAACAACTCAGAATTATCCCCATTGTGTTTCTAAAGAGACTCTCAGTTAGGGAGAAAGAACAATTGACCCTTTTACCTTTATAAACACCTAGATTCATTTTATTGATATTCATTGCCTATAGTAAAGAACCCATACATGGAGAGTGACAGCTGTTTTTCATTGCCTCGGGGTAAGAATTTGGGCACAGAAGAACCACATAGTTATTATTTGTATTCAGTAAATAATAACCTATTCAACACCAAAAACCTGTGCGTACACTTAGGATATTACCAATAAATAAAGATACTAAAAATGTAAAACAAATATCTTACAAAAGGTTTGATTGTCAAATTTTCCTGTGGAACTTATAAACAGCAAACAGGTTAGAAATTGGTTGGGTTTTTGATGGAACTATAGTGTCACAGAAACCGAAGGCTGCCCTGAAACAGGCCAAGACTATTTAATGTTTAACAGAGCACAAGATCTCCTTCTCCTATTAAGAAGTTTGCTGTTAGAGCTGTGAGGCCCCCAGGTAGCATATACTCTCTAAACCCAATCCAGATAAGGGCACAGAAAATAAAGGACAGGTAAATCCTTCCCAGTAAATGAAGTAAAGGCTGCAAAGACAGTAGGAAAGATCAATGAAATGAAATATAAAAATCATATGATTATCTCAATAAATGCAGAAAAAAGCATTTGACAAAATTCAACACCCATTGATATACCATGATAAAAATTCTCAACAAACTGGGTATAGAGGGAACATGTCTCAACATAATAAAAGCCATATATGGCAAGCCCACAGCTACTACCATACTCAATAGTGAAAAATTGAAACCTTTTCTCTATAATTAGAAACAATACAAAGGTGTACATTTCTTGTAACTTCTCTTCCACATTATACTGGAAATCTAAGTCATAACAATTAAAGAAAGGAAAAAAGATTCAAATTGGAAAGAAGGAAGAAGAATTGTCTCTGTTTGCAGATGACATGATTGTATATACTGAAAATCCCAAAGACTTTACTGAAAACAAAACAAAACAAAACAAAATGAAAAACCCAAAACCTGTTAGAACTAATAAATTAATTCAGGAAGTTTCAAGAGACAAATCAACACGCAAAAATAAGTTGCATTTCTATATACTAATAACAAAGTCTCTGAAAAAGAAACTAAGAAAATAGTGTCATTTATAATACCATTTAAAATAATTAAATACTTAAGAATAAATTTAACCAATAAGGTAGAAGATCTGTGCACTGAAAACTATAAAATGTTGATGAAAGAAATTGAAGAAGGCACAAATAAATGGAAAGGAATTCCATTTTTACATATTGGAAGAATTAATAATATTAAAGTAATTATACTACCCAAAGAGATCTACAGATTCAGTGAAATTCCTACCAAAATCCCAATGGGATTTTTCACAAAAATGGGAAAAATAATCTCAAAATTAGAATGAAACAACAAAAGATTCCAAAAAGTTAAAGTAATCTTGAGCAAGAAGAATAAAGTCATAGACATTATACTTTCTGATTAAAACTATATTTCAAAGCTATAGTAATCAAAACAGTATAATAAAATAATGTAATATAAAATCAAAACAGAGACAACTGGGTGGCTCAGCAGTTGAGCATCTGCCTTTGGCTCAGGGTGTGATCCCAGGGTCCCGAGATTGAGTCCCACATTGGGCTTGCTGCATGAAGCCTGCTTCTCCCTCTGCCTATGTCTCTGTCTCTGTCTCTCTCTGTGTGTGTATGTCTCTCATGAATAAATAAATAAAATCTAATTTTTTATATTTATATTATATATATATATATTTAAATCAAAACAGAGACATAGATCAGTGAAACATAATAGCCCAGAAAGAAACTCACACATCTATAGTGAAATAAATTTTTAGAAAGCCACCAAGAATATATAATGGAGAAAGAATCGTCTCTTTAATAAATGGTGTTTAGAAAACTTTATATCCAATATTGGAGCGCCATGATTTGCATATTCAATAGAGTACCACTGGATCATGCAAAAGAAGAAATTGGACCCTATCATTCATACATAAAAATCAATTCAAAATTGATTAAAGACTTAAAAATAAGATATGAATATGTAAAACTTGTAGAAGAGAACAGTGAAAACCTCACTGATATTGGTTTTGACAATGATTTTATGAATTTGACACCAAAAGCAAAGGCAACAAAAGTAAAAATAAAAAAGTAGGGCTATGCCAAACTGAAAATTTCTGCACAGCAAAGGAAACAATCAACAAAATGAAAAGGCAATCATAGAATAGAAGAAAATATTTGCAAACCATATAGTCAGTAAGAGGTTAATATCTAAGATATATATAATGAGCACTTACAACTGAACAGCAAAAAAAAAAAAAAAAAAAAGCCAAATTTTTAGACAAACAGAGAATTCAGCTAAGCACCTATCCATATTGAATTTGTCAATGGACATGTAATTGACTTGAACAGAGGTTGCATCTTGGTTAATTTTAACAAATTTATTTAGAACAAGTAAATGAGAGCATGAGAGAAATTTTATTTATTTCCAGTTGGTCTATTATAGTTGCTTGGTTGGGCAAATTACACGTATCATTTAAGTAATAAAGCAACATATTTTTCCCCTCCTCCCAGTATATTTTCTATGCTGTAGTCAAAATTTTATTTTTAAAGTTGAATTTAATCTTGTCCTACTTCTACTTAATGCCATTCAATGTCATCCAATTGTACTTAGGATATACTTTAAACTGTTAATGAAATCTATTAAGGATTTTGCCTTTCATATAAATCTGGCCACAGCTTCTCCTTAGCCTCATATCTTACCCCTATCTCCTTTGCACTACGTACTGCAGCAGGTTAAATATCTTTCAATTTCAAAACACACTACTGTATTTTTCTTCTTATCCATTGCACATAATACTCTTTTCCACTTGTTTGTTGGCTAATTCATACACATTTTTCAACATCAGTTTAGATGTCACTTACTCTGGGCAGGCTTTTCTGACCCTAAAGTCAACATTATGTCATTCTTTTCATATACTGTTATAATTGCCTGTCTATTTTCCCTCTAGATTGTAAACACCATATCTTATTTTCTCCCCGTGCTTGTTTCCATATGAATAATTAAGGATCAGAAAGGTTAAGATAATTGATCTAGTTCACACAGATAATCAGTGGCAGAGTCTGGCCCTTTCACATATTATTTAATATATATATATATATATATTATATATATATATATATATATATGGATATATGTAACTGTTAAACCTCTCCTAGTTTGTACACAATTTTTCTTGTATTTCTGATAGCTAAATATATCATTTGCTCTACATGTTTTACAGCGTATTTTATGAATATGTGTTTTTCACACTTGTCTTATGATCATGGTTTTAAGTATATGGCCAAGAAATTTATCATTACATTAAATAAAACGCTATTTTTAATGAGAATTTTTATAAAAAATATAGAGCTCTTTATCTTATCATGAAATCATTTGTATTTTCCTAAATACATTATAGCTAATTTTCCATAAATAAATATTAATTACACATTCATTGAATTGGTTAGGAAAATTGAACTCTAACATGCATGTTAAATTTGAAAAATCAGAATTTTTAATAGGTTATTTACATTACTTTTATTGTGAATTCATTTTTCTTAATTTATTCAATATATAGTAACAGCTTCAGCAAAATATGTCACTTACTCCTTAAGTTTTTGTCTTTTTTTAATACTTTTTGTAAATGTAGTGTTTAGAATATAATAAACCTGCATATGATCCCAATTTTGGCATTTAATGACTAATATTATTTATTGACAAGAAATTCCATGTATTAGAGCCTCAGTTTCTCCAAATGTAAACTAGTGACATATTGTTTAATTGAAAATTTATTTGAAAATTAGTAAGCACATAAATTTGTAAGCTATACATAATAATGGGCCGTAGATAACACTTATTCAATTAAAGTTATCTATATTTTTAGAAAAAATAAAATAAGAGATAGAGATTTCTATTTCCAATAATGGCAGAGTAGCTTTTACTGGATTAACTTTCCTACTCGGAAAATCCCAAACACTGGCAAACACATTTTATTTTTATTTTTTTAAGATTTTATTTATTTATTCATGAGAGACACAGAGAAAGAGAGAGAGGCAGAAGCACAGGCAGAGGGAGAAGCAGGCTCCATGCAGGGAGCCCGATGTGGGACTCGATCCCAGGTCTCCAGGATCAGACCCTGGGCTGAAGGCGGCACTAAACCGCTGAGTCGCCCGGGCTGCCCAGCAAACACCTTTTAAAAACCAATAGTTTTGAGGTCTTTGTGAGTGACCAAAATCAGACAGAAGCTCCACTAATTTAGCCATAAAGGGCAAACAAACAAACAAACAAAAAGCCCCACTTCACTTGATAAAATGATGACTTTGTCCCTGAGGACACTCCCAAATTTGAACAGTTAACAAAATCTGGTTTTATAACCATTAAAGCAAAATCGAATCAGCCTGAATAGTCAAAGGATAAGTCAGGATTGCAAAAGAAGCTGTAAATTGGAAATCCAAGAAATGAGAGAGCCACAGAGGATGAAGACCCCAAATCTTTCTTAACTTCCCAAATGCTTGGGTAAACCCTGAAATGTTAATGAACGGGCAGGGGTCCAGAGACTACAGGGAAAAATGAGAAGAGCAGGGAAGCTATTTCAGTCACTGCTAAATCAGAAAAGACATTCAGTATCACCAAGTAAAGGTGACTTTGCAAATAACTTAGGTTTTCTATGAAAACAACACAAGTTCTATGCCTTTAAGGTAAAAGATCATCTGCAAGCTCTAAGGGATTTGGCCAAGGAAAAAAATCAATTTTGAGGTGCTCTGCTAGTATTTTAATTAGTTACCGGATAGAATAATACTTAGTAGTATTAAGAGACAAATATTAAATGCATGATACACAATGTCCAGAGCACAATAAAGATCATTAGGCACACAAAGGAAAATATGAACTATAGTTAGGAAAAGTTAGCAGACCAAGAGTTAAATATATATTGGAGATTCTAGAGAAGAAATAAAGGATATAATGTGTAAGGTAATGATCAATTTCAGGACAGATTTGGTTCAAAAAGAACCAAATGGAAACTGTAGAAATGAAAATATAATATCTGCAATTAAAAGCATTTTATAGGCATTAATATCAGCCTGGACACAGCAGAAAAAATAATTAGTAATAACCTGAAAACAGATCAGTGGACATTATCTGCATTAAAACATAGAAGAAAGATGAAAATAAATGATTCTACACTAACAGTAGTAGAGTGTAACTTCACACTCTTGAATTGAACACTTGATATAATGACTTTCTGCCCCAAGACTACAGTACCTGCAGGAGGTAGACAAAATGGTGAACAAGATTAACATCATCAGCCACATGTGATAAATAAATAAATATGTGTGTGTGTGTGTGTGTGTGTGTGTGTGCCTTTGATATAATACAGTGAGAATGGCACCTTATCTTTGTGGACTTTCTCCCAAATTTCATAACTCTAGTCAAAAAATAAGGAAAACAAACAAACAAAAAATAAGGAAAACAACAGTTAATCCCAATAGAGGGATATTGTGCAAAAATCTGACCAGACCTCCTTAAAACTGTGCAGGGCATCAGAAACAAGGAAAGCCTGGAAGCTGTCACAGTCTGGAAAAGCCTAGGAGGCCAAAGACTAACTATAATATCCTGCATAGAATTCTGGAAGAGAAAAAGGACATTCATTTAAAAATAAGACAATCTAGGTAAAGAGTAGACTTTAACTGATAAGTCAATATGAAAAGAGTGCTAAGATGTTAGCAAAAGGGAGACAGGGTCTGAGGTATACAGGAACACTATGTGCTACCTCTGCAGCTGTTTCATAAATGTAATAATATCCTAAAATAAAAAGTTTATTTTAAAAAGCAAATGAAGAAAGCCAGTGCCTTGTGAGATAGAACAGAGAGAAAATAGGGCACCAAAGTGGTTTATTGTAATATTGGCTTCAGACTTGCCAAATACGAACAAAAACATTAACTTCAAAATCTCATACACCAAGCAGGTTAAATAAAAAACAAAATAAATTTTGAAAACCTAGGGCCATGCTGTTCAAACTGCTAAAAACACAAAGATAACAAAAAAAAAAAAAAATTTAAAACAGCAAGAAAAAAAAAAGAGCTGTGCGTTCCGGGAAACAATGATAAGTTACTTAATGTCACTTAAACATAGCTGACTCCTTTCTAGAAACAGGAGAAGCTAGAACACCATGGAATGGCATATTTAAAGTGCTTGGGGGAAAACAGAATAAAAAATCAAAGCAAAATAAGGCATTTCCAAATATACAAAAACAGAGAATTTACCATTAGCATCCACACATAAGACAAGAAAGGAAAAATTAGATTCTTCGTTAAGTCCTTCCTATGCCATGGAAATGATATGATGGAAATTTGGACTTATAGAGAGAAAGAAAGAACTAGATAAGATGAGTAAGCGGATAGTAAGTATAATAGACTCTTTTCTTTCTTTTATTAAATTCATAAAACTACTTTAAGCAAAAATAGAAGCAGGGTATCAGAGATACACATATGAAGTAGTTTAAAATGGCACAAAGGATAGAAAAGCAGTATAAATGGAAACATAGCATTATAAATTTCTTACAGATCAGAACTTATAAAAATAATCCAAGATATAAAGAGAAACTCATAAAGAAAAAAATAAAGAGGTTAGAGGTGTTGCTAAACCCTCTTACAGAAGCTTGAATAGAAGAATAAAAATACTCAACTCATGCAAGACAGGAAATGAAGAACAAAGGAAAACAATAATTAATGTGTTAAACAAAAAATCTGACATGTCAGTAATTGTATTGGATGTGAATAGACTAGAGATGCCAATTAAAACAAAATCTTGTCTTATTGGATAAATAGGAAAGGTCCAATTATATGCTGACTTGAATTTTATAAGGCATAAAATTTTCATAAGTGTATTTTAAAAGTAATATAATGAAACAAGGGTGATAGAAAAGCCAAACTAATCTTGAAAAAGAAGCACAAAATTAGAGGATTTATATTACCTCATTTTAAAAATTACCGTACAGTTACAGTAATCAATACTGTGTGGGATTGCCTTAAGCATCAATAAGCAGGCAGCAGAAATATAGTACAACAGAAAAGAGCCCCTCAAAATGTGAACAATATATAGCTGAATGTTTTTTGAGAAAGGTACAAGACAATTCAATTGAGACAGATATTATTTCAACAAATGATTCTGGACCAACTAGTTGTCCATATGAATATTGATAAACCTCATGACATTTACACACATGAATTTACAATGGGTGGTAACCTTCTTTAAGAAGACATAAACAATATGGCTTCTCATACAAAATGGGTGATTTTTTTTACTTTTGGGTAGGCAAAGATTTCTAAGACACAAAAGTCACAGCAAAAGAAAAAAACTAATAAATTGGACTTCAGCAATATTAAAACTTTTGTTTTTCAAAAGACACCATATAAATGGCTTATCTATCAAGAATACTCACATTTGTACTTTCTCTTTGTTCCTCACTGAATGGATAAAATTCAAGAATGAGAACTCCAAGAATTAGTGAGGTTGTGGAACAACTAAAATATTACATATTTGCTGGTAAGAGTAAAACCAAACATAACACGTACATTAGAAAACAGTTTGCTAATTTCTCAGAAAGTTTATCTTTCAATGACTATATGACAGGAGAATTACACTTCTGGGTATTTCTCCTAAAGAAAGGAAAACTGCTGTACAGAGGAACTATTTGTAAAGAAGTGGTCAGAACAGCTATATTTAATGTTGCCTCGAACTGAAACAAATGACTATGCTCAGGTGATTAGATAATTAAATCGTGGCAAAGCCAAAGTCATGGACTATTACTCAACATGGTCAAAGCAATAACAGTAACGAGTCTTAAAAAACGGTGAGCAAAAGAACCCAGTGGGAAAAGAGGAGAGAATATCAGTTGTTGAGTCTTAGAACAGGCAATCATTCTAGAAAAAGTGTATTGGTTTGATCTGGACTGAAAGTAATGGTGGTTGACTCAAAAGGCTACCAGTGAAACTTCCAGATTTGTTGGAAATGTTCTATACGTAATTAGCATGTGCTTATACAACGAATATATTCATTATATTGCATCTAACTATCCAATTTCAAAACTGCATTTTATTGTGAACAAATTAACCTTCAATCTAAGAAAAACTCTATCAACATTATTAAAGACTTGCTCTCTTTTTTTTAAGATTTATTTATTTATTCATGAGAGACACAAGACTGGGAGAGAGACAGAGGCATAGGCAGAGGGATAGGCAGGCTCCTTGCAGGGAGCTGGATGCGGGACTCCATCCCCACCCCGGGTTCACAACCTGAGCTGAAGGCAGGCACCCAACTGCTGAGCCATCCAGGGGTCCCTCATTTTTTCATTTTTAACTACCTTTACATACATAAATATATTATCTCTGTAATTTTAACATCTGTGCAGTATTCCATTTATTTTATTTTTTTAAAATTCTATTTATTTTGAGACACAGAGAGAGAGGCAGAGACACAGGCAGAGGGAGAAGCAGGCTCCCTGCAGGGAGCCCAATATGGAATTCCCAGCCTCCAAGAACATGACCTGAGCCAAAAACAGAAGCTCAACCACTGAGCCACCCAAGCTTCCCTCCATTTAGTTTAAATGGCCACATTTATTTAATCTTTCCTCTAGTGGTGAGACATTGAACCCTGCTCCTCGGACAGGCTATCCTAGCCGATCCTTAGTAGATGCTAACTTTATGAAGCTAGCAGGTGTGTGTCTGGTCTTCACAATCTCATCTGTATTTACATCAACCGAGGTGCACAGAAAATTCCTGGTAGTCGTTGCTGCTGCGCAATGTCGTGCCCCTTGTACATACATGCAGTGAAATGGAGTGCGGATTAAGGAGGTGATGGACACAAAAGTAAAAGAGGGAATTGTGGATAAGGAAACCAAACTGGGGGCTGTCCTAAGCCCTAAAGGAAACTATACAAGTGCCTTGTACATTAGAGGCTCTTCTTTTTGCTCATTCTACCAAAGCAGTATGAAGAGTATAGAATCCTGACATCTTACAGACCAAGCCTTCCATTGTGTGCCTCCATAAATGAGCTAAGGGAGTGGTAAAGCTTGGTGCTAACTTTATCTCATTCTGAATGAGAAATGATAAAATAGTTGAAAGGGAGCAATTAGAACAACCAGAGGTGTCAGCCTAAGCAGAGAAACTACTGGAAGGCACAGATCCGCTTTTAATATGTGTAACCAACATCCCACTAGTGGGTGAGGTGCTGTCTGAAGACAAATGGCAAGGGAGCACCCAAGAGGGAGAGGAGCTGCAGCAAATGGGGCAGTGTAGGGAAGCAGTAAGTCACAGCAAGGGATTTGCTGCATCCTGGGTGGTCCAGCAAGCTGCATTAATTGGCGGAATATAATGCAAATATAATGTCTCAGCCTCCAGACAAAGCAGTACAGGTAGGTGGTAGGTGGCGGACAAGGGATAGTGGTCCTGAGGTCAGGCAGTTCTTTCCATTAGAGAAAGATGAATAAGTATCTTGCACCACGGGGCAGTGGAATCCGAAGTATTTTGTCGTCTTTATTACTTCAAAGAGATTCTCATATGAAAAAAAAAATGTTCGAGAACAATTATATTGGTGTATTCAGTTGAGAAATTATAATCACATGAACTCATGGTATATGTTAGAGAAAAACATAGGCATTTAGGCTTTCTTTTTTGGGTATGTATTATTTTCATTTTTCCATCAATTTGGAGTTTCAGCATGGAGATTAGTCTTTTTTTGTGGAGAAAGAATAAGTATGTATTCAAACTTAAATGTATGCTTGACAATACTTGCATCATATATAGTCACTATTGTAGATTCATACATGCATACGTCTAAAAATGTGTATATATGCAAATATGAGCGTTGGGTAATCGCGCTAGGATTCGATGTCTTCTAATTTGGCTTGCAATCTTATCTCCAGTGGGATTCCTGTTTTGCTTGTCACCTCTTGTAGCTTCTACTAAGTGAGAAGATAGAATCACTGATTAACTTTTAGGTGTTGTCACTTAGGAGCAAACTGTAAACACAGGATGTTTTCGAGGTTTTTCAAAGGGACTATTTTTCCAAAGTTTATAAGGACCTGTGCTACCTTTTTTTTTTTTTTAATTTCCTGCTAAACCTTTTCCATAAGGAAAAAAAATAAGTTTCTTACTTTAATAACACCTGAAATTAGTGTGAATAAAAGCCAATTAAGCGTTCACAATGGAATCCAATGTTAGTAAGCCGGAAGATAGCACATCTTCACATCTGAAAATGCTAATGAGATTCATTGTCATCATTAATAATAGTTTATTTAAAATATCATTATTTTAGGGTCAGACATGTCAAAGGAAGCATAAAATATTTACTAATATCTAAATCAAACAACAGTACAAAATTTGCTTTTTTATCACCTAAATTTTCTTCTCCTAGAGAACCTAAATGTGTCAGAGACTCAAAATTGGGATTCAGTCAATTCTCTGAAAACCTCCTATTATGCTGGCATAATGGAACAATAGCACTCAGTTGTTGAGCTCCATTTTAAATGGTACATCTATTATTATACTAATGATTACAAACCATATGGTGTAACCAATAGGGCTGTCTTTAAATACACTAATTACATCAAGTGCAGGCAATAAAACAGGTGCTAAAACAATGTTCTCACACACTGTTTTTCATTTACAGCTCCATAGAAGACCTTTAGTACAGAGATTGGAATTCCAATCTATTTCCATAGACTCCCATTTGACGTTTAAAGATCCTGCATAACTATCCAGTCAACACCGATTTAAACAACAAATATGCTATTTGTTAGTAAACCTAGATATAGATTGTTTTTTTTAATGGAGGAGAAGAGCAATCTAAAACAAATAATGTCAATTTTTATTGGGAGTTTTAAAGCCAATTTTATCTATTATATGTTGTGCCATTCTGCATTTATAGAGTATCTAATTTCTTACATATAGGATAATACGTAAATAATCCAATAAGGGACAATAATAGTGTAATGGCAGAAGCATAGGGCTAAGTCATTGTCTCATGTCTTCCAACAACCGAGTGACTTTGGGCAAGCAGCTGCACATGAATGTTCAGCATTTTTCTCTCTAGAGAGGATGGGTTGATTCGAGTTATTAGTTATTTCTCAGGTCCTCTCAATCGATAAGATTCTTTTTTTTTTTTTTTTTTTTTTTTAGAGAGAGAGAGAGAGCATGCACAGGAGCACAGGAGGGGAGGGGCAGAGAGGGAGAAGCAGACTCTGCAGAGCAGGAAACCCAATGTGGGGCTCCACCCCAGGACCCTGAGATCATGACCTGAGCAGACGCCTAACTGAGTGAGCCACCCAGGTGCCCCTACAATTCTATTATTCTTGTGGTGAATTTGTTGGATGCAGTTAGTTTGGTTCTATCAGGTTGCCTAGAGGCCAGCAGAAAGGAAGTCAAGGCCAGCTGTGGGAAAAGTCAGAAGCCTATGCTGGCAGCACTCCAAAGCAGAGCCATAAGAAGCCAGGTCAGACCAGATAGGCCCATGATGACTGACAAAGTAGGCTGGAAACCACTGACCAGATAAAGAAGAAAAGGCAGGGCTTTTTGCTTCTAAATCTCTGCTCCAAGTAATGAATATTCTATCTCCAGTTAACAACTGTCAATAAAAGATATAAACCCAAGCCTCTGGGCACATAGCCTCCCCACCCTGTACTCACATCTCAAGAGAGAATTTGGCTTTAACAAACTTTCCTGCTTGTGTCACTCATCTGCTGTGCTGTGTCTGTCTTTGAATTCTTTCTCATGACAATACTAAGAACCTTCAGCTATATCTTCGGGATGGACTGGATGATGTCTTCAGGGCACAGGGTGGGTGGGCAGGGGTCTCCCCAGTTCACCTGGCAACACATTGATAAGATGCTTTATTTGGCCAAACTTTAGTTAGGGCCCTTTAAGACCCTTTTCTTAACTAGGGCTCAACCTTGGCCTCTATCCCTATCAGGCCTACATAGCTCAGTTTTAGCAAGAATCTTGCTAGGTCAGTTTAAAGGGAATCCTTCCATCCTTGATATCTGATCAAACTCTTCATTCCCCACCATTGATACCTGAGCACCCTGGCTTGCTCTCAGTAAGAATCTTAAATCAGTTTGGCCTGAATTGCCCTACTCTTGATGTCTCCTCTTAGCATCTCCCATCCACTGTACTCCACACCCCAACCTGCACTTTGGCTGTAAATCCCCACTTATTATTGTATTTGAGTTAAACATGATCTCTCTTCTAATGTCGAAGTCTTGACATCTACCACAATAGTTGCAATAAAATCTTCCTTATCATGTTAACAAGTGTCAAAATAATTTTTTCCCCTAACAAAGTTAGTGATAGTATTCTTGAAGCCCAAGTGCCAAATTTTCACAAAGCAGTGAGTGAATCTGGAATAATTAGCTTGTGGTCAAATTCCACTCTTGCCTTCATTTTTATAATCTATAAATCGTTTAGAATATTATTCAGTATCCCCTGCCTCAGTTTCTTCACATATTTAACACACTAAAAATATGAATGCCTATAAATATATTCCACAATAAAAATAAAAAAAAAACATTAGCTAAAAAATGTATTAGAACAGAGAAATTAGGAAGCCTGGGTGCCTCAGTGTTTGAGCATCTGCCTTTGGCTCAGGGCGTGCCCCCGGTCCCTGGATCAAGTTCCACATCAGGCTTCCTGTGAGGAGCCTTTTTCTCCCTCAGCCTGTGTCTCTGCCTCTTTCTCTGTGTGTCTCTCATGAATAAATAAAATCTTAAAAAAACAAAAACAACAACAAAAAACCAAACAGAAATTGTGGATGACATGCTATCTTTTTTTAAAAAGTAATATCTAAGAGCTTATCCAGATGCATATGTGTACATATATATATGTGTCTGTGTGCATGTGTGTATCTAATATTTTTTACCAGCAAATCATTTAAGGTGAAACATGTACAGTCTAGATTGAAAAAAAAAAAAAATTGTGCTTTAAAGAATTAGCAAACTAAATTACCTATTTGCAAATCACTGGCTGGTGTATGTTAGTGGCCTAAAATGAAAATTGGTTCTCAAATTACTAGTCTTTAATGAGATAAGAACTTTAATGAGAGAGTAAGTAGTTACCAGCATGTTGGGGAATAGGAGAGCACAGTTGGTCAAAAATCTCTATTAAAGGATATTTCTGTTTGTTTAGGCTGAAATGACACGATAGGGAGGAGGTCATGGGGTTTCTGGCAAAGGGATGAACTTTCTAAGCCCGCCTCATCTCTGGCGTCCATGGGTTTGCAAGCATTCCTGCAGGCTTTGCTTCTGGACATGATGGTGCCTCCAAACACAGCCTCTCTTGCAAGCAGAGCCTCGGCATCCCTTTTCTCAGACCTGCCTGACATTGACCTCTTCCCAATGAGAGATGAGAAAGGAATCGCTATGTCAAAAGAATATTCATGGAAAATCCATTTAGCTGAAACATGAAGTTAGTAAAATGAAGCTCCAGAATCGTATGAGCAAATTAGAAGTGATTGTCAGGGTTTAGAAATTTCCAGTTCATCAGATGTCAGTTAACACGAAGTAGCAGATTCAATGAACTTCCAGAACACTATGAAATCACTTTATGTGAGGCAGCAGCAGGAGGCCCTTCACTATCTTTTAGCCATATTCTCAATCAGCAGGTAATATAATCAGCACTGCCAGTATCTTCTTTCCTTCCTTCCTCACTCTCTCTCCCTCCCTCCTTCCTTCCATCCTTCCAATCAGTGCTACTCCCTACATAAACTTTTTCATAACCTCTACGCAAGTTGCCCTCTGCCTAATTACACAGCATCATCTATAAACTGCTCTTGACAATATCATCGTTTCTAGCCATAGATCTTTTTGTCTCTTGAACATGTAACTTCGAGTCTTTGTATTTTGTATTATCTGTCTTGAATATTCTTCCCCCAGAAATTTCAGTTGAGGTCTTTTTATAATTTAGGACTCAATTTAAAGTTTATCATCTCATAGAGAACTTATTTTCTCCCCCCAGCTTTATTGAGATACTATTGACACAGAGGTCTTATTTGGTTGCACTCTGGAGAGAAGCTCACAAAATCAGAGCACAAAATTAACAACAATGAGTAACTTATTCTCAAGCACATAATTAATACCTCTGTGCTTGGTACATAGTAGTTATTCAATGATTATTTGTTAAATAAATGGCTTTTCTGCCATGCCTTGTGATAGCACTGAATAAGCACTATGAATAAGTTAGAAGTAAAGCTCATAGTCGAATAAAAACAAGCCATATATATATGGATACATATATACATTCATATACATATGAATATACATACTTGTATGTATATAATGGAATATACATATATTCCATTAAAAGTAACAAGTGTAACAAAATAAATAAATTGAGAAATAAATTGCTGGAGTAGAGAATAGAAAGTTAATTTTAAACAGGGAAAAAAATGTATGAAGAATTTAAGTTAATACTTGAAGATTCTTGGCCAGCCACCCAAAGAAAATATTACAAGGACAAAAACAGCATGAGCTAATTCTCTGAGCAGATAAAAGTTTAGTGCACAATGGAGAAAATGATTCATAAGCATGAGGAAATTTGCTTCGGCAGAACAATGCAAACATTTGGGGCCTTATAAGCCATGGAGTAATGTTTGCATTTTATCCCAACTGCAATATGAAAATATCAAAGAGTTGAAGCTGGTGAGAAACTGATTGAATTTTCTTTTTTTTGTTTGTTTGTTTTTTTTTGTTTCAAATTTAGAAATCCTTCTGACTTCTGTATAATGGAAGATAAATTGGAGGCTAACCATGATTGAAACAGACAAACATGTTGGGGGTCCTGGCTGGCTCAGTCAGTAGAAAATGTGACTTTTGATCTCAGAGTTGTTAAGTTCAAGCCCCACATAGGTGTAAAGGTAACTTAAAAATTAAAAAAAACAAAAACAAAACAAAACAAAAAAACTTTTTTTAAAAAAAAGGAGGGAGGGCAGCCCCGGTGGCCCAGCAGTTTAGTGCTGCCTTCGGCTCAGGGTGTGATCCTGAGTTCTGGAGTTCTGGGATCAAGTCCCACGTCAGGCTCCCTGCATAGGGCCTGCTTCTCCCTCTGCCTGTGTTTCTGCCTCTCTTTCTCTGTGTCTCTCATGAATAAACAAATAAAGTCTTTTAAAAAAGAAAAGGAGGGAAACATGTTTAGAGGTCACTGCAATAATGTAACCCAGATGTCAGACATATAGATGGAGAATAGTGATTGGAAGAATCAGCAGAAATTAATGATAAATTTGATAGGAAGTTTGTGTTAAAGGGAAGAATGAGGAACCTCAGATTTCAAGCTTGAACAAATAACTGGACATTGGATAAGGGTGCCTTTTATAAAACAGAAAAGAATTTGGGAGGAATAGATGGAGCAATTGTGAGACAACTTATGAAAATTTACATTTGAAAGAGCAGCAACTGGTCAAACAGAAATGTCACGTGACTGATTGAATACATATGACTAAAGCTCAGAAAAAATACATGGGCTTAAAATATAAATGTATGAGTCATTACTGTATTGATATTTTTATAGCCAAGGGAGGTATGTTATCACTTAGGCGAAGGGTATAAAGAACAAAAAGAAAAGTATTGGGGCCAAACTTTGAGGAACATCAATATTAAGATTTAAGTTGCAACACAAGAACAATCAAAAAAAGATGGCAAAAAGTAAACAGTAAGAGAATATCACATATTGTAAAAGAGAAAACTGTCTCAAAAGTGAGTATGTTATCAAATATTTGAATAATTTTGATGAGGTACAAAAAGATGAGAGCATAAAAGATTCCCTTGGACGTGGTAAATTTCAGAGGCTCTATGAAGACGGAAGCCAGATTGGAGTCAGAACATAAATCATCCTTTCCCAAAGCATGGCTTTGAAGGAAGGTAAAGAATTTAAAGGGTTGAGGAATGGGAAAATTGGAATCATAAGGGCTTTTTTTTTTTTTTTTAAAGATTTACCACCCCCTATCTCCCAACCATAACAATCTATAATTACTGTTCTGTTTGAAATGCTACAGTTGGAAGAATGGAAAGTTCAGATAACAGTGCTTTAAGCCATAGAGTTACTTAAGAAGGATTCCTGATGAGGGTAATCTCAGGCTTGCTCAGCAGCTCAGTATCACTATCAAGGACTTAGTTTATTTCTATCTTTCTCCTCTGCTTACATTGGCCTGTTGTCCTTGAACGCTTTGTGACGGCTCATCATACACTTCCAAAGACCTGATATCACATCTACTTTTGAGGCAGGAGGAAGGGAAAAACTCAACACTTTTTCCGTTTATAAGGAAGCAAATGACTATTTTCTCAAGCCTCAATATGGACTTTCACTGGGGTGTTGTTGCCCAGAACTTCGTTACACAGCAATTCCAAACCTAGAAAAGTGAGTGGCATTCTTGGCTTCTCATTTATTATGAAAATAAGCAAGGGAAAAAAATACTGTTGATTAACAAAGAAAATCTACATCAGCTGTGTCATAGAAAAATATCAGCAGAATGGAAAAAGTAACTTTAAAAATTGGAAGATGAGTTTTATATATTAATATAAAAGAACTTTTGAAACATCTTTTTCTATAGGAAAAAGAAAGCATTTCTCAAAAGGGCTTGTCTGTGGGGTTCTAGTCAGTATGTTTCACCTATGGGACATACTACCCAAAAGGATCAGCATCACTTATTTTGGGAAATTTCTAAGAATTTTGAGGGCAGACACTAACTTCAAGCCCAAAGTGACCACTGTTTTTCAACAATGATGGCTGATTGATATAACTCACTAAACCCTCTGTACTTTTAGATTTAGTTTAGGCTTCCTTTTCTGTACTTCTGGATATTACATTTTATGTTTTATATTCTTTTTGAATTATTTCACACATATTCATTGTTTTCTCATCAACAGTACTGGTTCCTTGTGAAAAGTTCTTTATCTTGTGTGTGTAAGATTCTCTTTTATGCTCACAGGACACTTTATAAATCTCTGTCAGTAACTGAGAAAATGATTGATTTAATTAATGAACAATTCTGACATCACACTGCATATTTTAATTAGGTTTATATGTGAGCAATGGAGTTTGAAAAGCATGTTTTCATTATCCAAAGAAACACTTGAAATAATGACATGAAAAAGCTCCAAGGAATAAATGCTTATTATATTTCCCATGTTAAATTAACTGCTAGATGTCATATAATAAATGTTTTTGGACTTGCCACCAGAACACCAGTATATAACTTTGCATTTCTAGGTCCACTAGCCAAAGAAGGTACATTCAAGGACCACCGTCTTCCCTGGCTTTTTCTCCATGTAAGGGCCACATAAATTGTCCACTACTAGCATGTGAAACTTCCTGAATGACTTTTATCTCACCAATGTGATCTTATTTGTTTTGCTGTGGTTGGAACTAGATAAATCGCTTAGACACATTATAGTATATCTGCATGCACAATAGTAATAGCAAATGAGCTCTCTTGAAAGAAAGAAAAGTTCTTAATTTGTGTTATTTGCTAATTTGTCTGCTATGAAACCTCCAGGCATGATCGATTTCAAGCCAAGAATGATTTAACAATGGGCACGCCAAATTCCTGGCTATTTGACAAGCGGCTCTCCAGAGCTAGTGCCAGCCAGATCCAGTTCAAAGGTAGTTCAAGTTCAAAAAAATAAAAAATAAAAAAAAGGTAGTTCAAGTTCATTAACCCATATGGCTGGCTGTCAAACTCCCCAAGTTCTACAGGAAATAGGCAAATGCAACTGTTCATTTGTAAACACAGTCTACCTTTCAAGAAAAAGGAAGAATTGTCTCAGAAGCCAGAGCCATAGGTGAAGAACCTGAAGTCATGGGTGCAGAGGGTAGATCTTAAGCCACAAAGGATTATTTCTAGGCCTTGAGACCTAGTAGAATTTAACCCTGCTAGATTTTTTTAATTTCTTAGGAATGGTGATCACTTTTCTCCTTCCATTTTCTTCCTTTTGAAATAGAAAATCTATGATTATTATCCTATGCCTGTTTCATAACTGTATTTTGGAAGCAACTAACATGTTTTTTACATTGACAGAGTCTACAGATGGAAAGGAATTTTGCAACAGGATGGATATTACCCAAAGTGTCACCCATATGTGAATTAGATGATGAGAGTTCAGACTTTTAAACTGATGGTATTCAGATGTGATTTTGGATTTTAGTTGATGTTGTAACAGTTTGAGACTTTGAGAATGTTGGAGTTGAGATTAATGTATTTTGCAATTGGATGGACATGAATTTTTAAGGGTAAGAGTACACTGTGGCCCACTGGGAAGTGTCTCCTCTAAAGATATCCATGTGAGTAAGGGACAGGCAGGGCTAGGTACTGGGCCACAAAATCAGGCTCCCAAAAATCCTTAAGATGTGGAGATGAAAGGAAATCAGGGATAAACAAACAAGACCATCCTGTCCCAGGTGCCAGGAGGTGGGGTCTTGTTAAAACAGCTACTTGTGACCAACAATTACCTGACCCTAAAAAGGAAGTAAGTGTCGGGACCCCTCTCACTTCTGAAAGCTCTCTCTGTATCCTCAATAAACTTCTATCGCTTTACTCACTCTCCTTTGTCCGGGAGACTCATTCTTCGACTCCATGAGACAAGACCTACCTCTCCCGCATCACATGTCTTAAATGATGAGACTAATGAGCACACTTTGTAGCAAAAGAAACTTGCAGGCATAATTAAATTAAGGTGATAAGATTATCTTGGATTATCTGGGTGGGTCCTAAGGGCAATCATAAATATCTTTATAAAAGGGAATCAAAGGAGGATTTGACACAGAAAAAAAAATAAAAGGCACTATTGACTAAGGAGTTGGAGACTGGAATGATCGGAATAATGTATCCACAAGACAAGAAATGCCTGCCTTCATGAAAAACCAGGAGAAGCAAGAAATGCATTCTCTCCTACAGCCTCCAGAGGAAGCAAATCCATGTCAATATAATGGTTTTGAACAAGTGAAACTAATCTGGATTTCTGGCCACCCAAATTGGAGAGAATAAATCTCTGTTGTCTTAAACTATCTGGTTTGAGGTAATTTATCACAGCAGCCACAAGAAATTAATTAAATGACTAAATGTGATTTATCTCAAGAATACATGATTGGTTTGAGATTTGAAAACTAATTAGTGTAATTCACCGTATTAGTAAACCAAAAAAGGAAAACCAGGATATTCTCAGTAGATGTAGAAAGAAAAGAAAATTGGCAAATCCAACATCCATTCCTGATTTTAAAAACACTGTCAACAAACCAGAAATTTAAAGGAAGATTTTAAAAACACTGTCAACAAACCAGAAATTTAAAGGAAGCTTCGTTAATGTGATAAAAAAGCATTTAAGTAAATCTACATATATTTCTCCTTGATGAGAAAAGAATGAATTCCTGTTAATTAAAAAACAAAACAAGGGAAGGGTACCCATTCATCATTTCAAATCTAATATTTCTGGCCATTGCAGCAAGGCAAGTAAAAGAAAAAAAAAAAAACATACTGATTATAAAGGACGGTACATCTGACGTAGTTTTGGCACATAGGTAAGGTTTGCTGGGCTGAGGTCTGGAACTGTTGGCCCAGAAAGAATTATTGAGCCTTCTTTGGTGCAAAATAGTGGTTTTATTAAAGAATGAAGACAGGACCCTTGGGCAGAAAGAGCTGCTGCCCCCAGGTCCTGAGGAGTGGCTGATTATACACTCAGGAATTGGGGGAGATAAGGAAAAGGGAGGTTCTCCAAAGGATTTTCATATGCTAAAGAGGACCTACAAGATACTGGAGGCCTTGCCGTGGTCAAGCTAAGGTCATTTTTCCCCGAGTAAGGCATTGACTTTAAGACAGTTGGGAGCTTCCTGGAGGAATGTCCCACGTGTCCCACCCAGGAGTATCAGGGAGGGGCTTGTGGAGTGTCAGCTACGCTTTGTCCTCAGCTTGCCTTCAACACAGCTGTCTTTATTTACATATAATATAATCTTTTATGTAGAAAATGACGATATCTAATATCTAAAAATACACTGCTAGAAACAAGTGAATGCATCAAGGATGCTAGGCACAAAATCAATATATAAAAGTCAGTTTCATGTCTGTAACAAACAATTAGAAATTAAGATAATAATATCTTTTAAATACTGTCAAAATATGAACTATTTAAGAGGAAATGGTAACATATATGCAAGGCCTTTACATTTAAAGCTACAGAACACTGCTGAAAGAAATTAAAGATGAACTACATAATGGAGAGTTATAGCACATTCATAGAGCAGAAAACTCATTATTGTTAAGATGTCAAGTCTTTCTAAATTGAAGTATAGATTTAATGCAATACCGAACAAATCCCAGGAGTACTTTTTTGTAGAAATTGATAAATTGATTCTAAAATTTCGTAGAATTGTAAAGGTCATGGCATAGCCTAAAAGACTTTTAAGAAGAAAACCACAATTGGATCATTACCTGGTTTTATGAAGTACTTTAAAGTAGCAGTAATAAAGGCAATGTGGCCTTGGTGTCAAATAGATCACTGAAACAAAAGGGAGGGTCTAAAAAACAGACACATGCATAAAAGTGATGGGGAAATGAGGGCTAGCTGAGGACAAAGCACAAGGTGATACCCCACAAAGGATCCCACCTTTATGGGGTGGGATAAGTGTGACATTCCTCAGGAAGTTCCCAACTGTCTTAATGTTAATGCCTTGCTAGAGGGAAAAACAACCTTTAACTTGACCATAGCAAGGCCTCCAGTATCTTGTAAATCCTCTTTAGGATATGATAATCCTTAGGAAACCTCCCTTTTCCTTACCTCCCCCCAACTCTGTAGGTACATAATCAGCCACCCTCCTTACCCGGGGTGCAGCGGCTTTACCTGCCCATGGGTCCTGTCTCCATGCTTTAATAAAACCACCATTTTGCATCAAAGACGTCTCAAGAATTCTTTCTTGGTGGGCGGTTCTGAACCTCAGCCCAGCAAACCACACTTATATTCCAAAACTGCATCAAAAGGACACGTGATTTTTGGCAAAAGTGCAAAGGTAGTGTAGGGGGAAAAGGATATTATTTTCAACAAATGATTCTGAAACAACTGACTATCCTCTACAAAAATTAAAATTAGGTTTAAATTAATGCACACTGCACACCATAAAAAAAAACATATTTCTAAATAAAAATAAAGAGGGGCACCTGGGTGGCTCAGTGGTTGAGCATCCACATTGGCTCAGGCCGTGATCCTGGGGTGCTGGGATCAAGTCCTGCATCAGGTTCCCTGCAGTGAGTCTGATCCTCCCCTGCCTTATGTCACTCTATCTCTCTCTGTGTCTCACATGAATAAATAAATAAAAATCTTAAAAAAAAATAAATGAAAACAAAGAAAAAATATAAACATTCTTATGACTTGGGATATATAAAGGTTTCTTACATACAATACATTTGATAAATATTTGTACCCAGAATATATAAATTCTTTCAAAAATCAGTAAGAAACAAGTCAATTAAAATGAGCAAAGGGTGCCTGGATGGCTCAGGTCATGATCCCTGGGTCCTGGGATAGAGCCTCAGGGGCTACCTGTTCAGCGGGGAGTATGCTTCTCTCTCTCCCTCTGCCCCTCCCCACCCTTGTGCTCTCTCTCAAATGAATAAATAAAATCTTAAGAAAAAATTGGGCAAAAGATTGAACAGATACTTCACTAAAGAAGGTATATAGACAGATATGCACATGAAATAATACTCAGCATTACTAGTGACTATGAGTATACTTATTAACTCTGTAATAAAATCCCAACACACAACTATTAGAATGGCTAAAATTAAAAACATTAACCATGCAATGTGTTGGAAAGGATGTGGAGAAACTCAAAGTCTCATAAACAGCTGACCAGAATACCTGACAACTGCTTGAAAGCCAGTCGGCAATTCCCTAAAAATTTCCCATATAGCTAGCTACTCCATAATCCTATCATTCTGTATATCCATACAAAGACTCATATATTGAAGGTTCATAAAATTTTATTTGTCCTCTTTTGATTAGTTACTTTTTTTAGTTCCACATATAAGTGACACCATGTGGTATTTGTCTTCCTCTGCCTGGCTTATTTTACTTAGCCTAATGGGCTCTCGGTTCATCCATGTTGTCACAAATGGCAGGATTTCCTTCTTTCTAGTAGTTGAATAATACCACAATGTGTGTGTGTGTGTGTGTGTGTGTGTATGATATATATTAAATACATATATATATATATATATTTCCTTCTAATAGTTGAATAATATCCCATATATATATATAGAAGATGTGATATGTGGGATGCCTGGGTGGCTCAGTGGCTGAGCATCTGCTTTGGCTCAGATTGTGATCCTGGAGTCCCAGGATCCAGTTCCACATCAGGATCCCCACAGGGAGCCTGCTTCACCCTTGCCTATGTCTCTGCCTCTCTCTGTGTGTCTCTCGTGAATAAATAAAAAAAAAAAAAAAAACCTTTTTAAAAAAGGCATGATATGTCATATCACCTCTCACATATTACATCTTCTTTATCGATGCATCAGTTGACAGACATCTAGGTTGTTTCCATATCTTTCTTGGCTACTATGAAATAATGCTGCAATGAACATGAGTGTGCAGAGATCTCTTTGGAATTGTGTTTTTACTTCCTTTGGACCTATAAACACTTTAAATATGTTTCAATTTAATTGTCAATTATACCTCAATAAAGCATTTATTTGTAGTATCCCATACCTAAAGAAAACTGAAATGTCCTCCAATGGGTAAAGGTATAGATAGACACACTGTGTTATGTCTGTACAATGGGATTCCACTCTATGATACGAAGGAATGTAAATACACATTACAGCATAGATGAATCTAAATGAATTATGTTGAGTGAAATAAGCACACACACACACAAAGAACTGATACTGTACAGTTCCATTTGTATACAATTATATAAAATGTCAACTAATCTGTAGGGACAGAAAGCACGTAAGTGGTTGCCTTAGAGTAGGGTAGGGAGAATGCTGGTGGGTTGGAAAGAGCATGTATATTTCAAACCATATACACTTTAAATATGTGTAGTTTAATGTCTATTGGTTATACCTCAATGAAATTTATTTCTTTTCTGAGTCATCTCATGAGCAGTGCCCAAAACAAAAACAAAACAAAACAAAACAAAATCCTAGTCAACAAGAGAAGCTTGTATAGGACTCAAGAAGCCATTTCTGTCTCTTAAGAAAGAAAGATGTGAGGGCTGAGCAAATAGAACGGGAGATTAGATTGAGTCAGTTATGGATCTCAGGTTGAAGAGGAACAGTGCTCCAAATTTAAGAGTGATGGAAATATTATCGTAATTCTGGTGATGGTTTCATATGTAATGGTATCTTAGTGGTATATCCTTAAGAGCTCTACTTCGTATATTCTTTTTCAGAGAGTGATTTTGTGAGCTTGGTTTTGTTTCATTTGTTTGTCTCACATTTTCTGTGCTTTACTTAAAGAACCCCCCGGACTTTAGGTTGTCCCATTGTCACTCAATGACAATTTCTCATTTACCATCCAGCTAGGGTCTATTGAGGAACTGGAGGGAACTGGGTCAGAACAGCAATGTCAATGTGCTACATATTATGTGAGATAAACTCTTGGTGGAGGCTAAGACCTCACCTTGAAAAAAAAAAAAAATAGGATGACTTTTCTCTCTCTGTCATAACCTTCTAGAAATCATGTTTCTCTCATTTTCTTTTTAGTGTTAATTTCAAATTGCTGTTATTTAAACACAAATATAGCATTAAAAGGATGTAATTGTCAAGCATAATATGACCATACTCCAGTTAGGACACAATTATGAATCTCTCTGTGAATCTGAAACATAAATGCATTGCTTATTATATTTTCTTTATTTTATTATGAATCACTAATTGTCCACATTGTGTTTTGTCACCCTCCGTAAATTTCCTGTCAAAACTTATTTCCATTTAATATTGCAAGATTTATACACACACACACACTGTACAAACTCTTTCCCAACAACACACTACAAGATTTCATACTACATACAGTTCAACATTGAAAATAAACTATGTATTTTTCTCAGGTGCTGATAAATATATGTAAGGCACTTATTACAATGGGAAATTTATCAGCTACAATACATTGCGAAGATAATGTGGGGGCATCTGGGTGGTAGTTAAGTGATAAAGCGTCTCCCTTCAGCTCAGGTAAGGACCCTTGGACGCTGCGATCAAACCCCATGTCTGGTTCCCTAAACCTCTCCCTCTGCCTGCCACCCCTGCTTATGCTCCCTCTCTGTCAAATAAATTAATTAAATCTTAAAAAAAAAAATGTTATTGTGGACACCCAAGAATGTTAATTGGAAATTAGACCTGCTGTTGAAAAATGGGGAAAACTAAGCATGAATTAACAGCTAATGAATCTCTAAGTGTATTTATGTTACTATATACTAATATGACCATGTAATTAATGAGAAAAAATAGCTGTGGTCATTGATTTTATAGAGCCATTAGAATAGAGTGACTGCATTGAAAAAAGAATCTTTCCTTTTGTTTTTCTTGCAAAGATACACAAATGCAAAAAGGAACAAAAAGTCTTAATGCAATCCATAATACCAGATCTAACGGGAAAGATTAGCTGTATGTATTCAAACGTCACTGTAATTGCTAGGGTATACATTTTTAATCACTTTTAAATCGGATAAAACAAATATCCATACACATAATGACATCACTGTTACTTAACATTGCTAGAATATATGTTTATCATCTAAAAAAATCTTTTTTTTTGAGATTTTATTTATTTATTCATGAGAGGCAGAGACATAGGCAGAGGGAGAAGCAGGCTTCTTGCAAGGAGCCTGATGCAGGACTCAATCCCAGAACCCGGGGATCACTCCCTGAGTTAAAAGCAAACTCAACTGCTGAGCTACCCAGGCATCCCTCATCTAAAAAATCTTAATGCAGAGTCAAACACATATCCTATAAAATTGTATTTTTACCTACACTGTTTATAGCAGGTACTTCCATACTTTTACCAACGACATATAATTAGTTACCCATTTGTTCTTATTTTGTTTATACAGTAGAGGTAGATAAAATGATTCATTTAAAGAAGCAAGAAATGAAAAGAAAAATGGATAATTTTTTATGAATGGGACAATTTATTTACAAAAGCAACAGATAGCAATGAACAATACTTAAAAGAAAAAAAAATGTTGGACACCAGCAAATACAAATTAGGTCACTGAGATATTTTCATTATTTAATATTTTTCAGTGTTATTGAATAAGCAAACACATAAATCACCCATCTCAGTATTGCTAGTAAGAGTATATTTTAGTTACCTTGTTTAGAAAGTCAGTTTGGGAATAGGAACAATGCTTTTTTTTATAACACAATCATCTTATTTTTTTAATTTCCTTTTGTCAAAAATTCTCATGTAAAAAGAGCAAATGGTTGAAAAGAGGTTAAGAAATAGTGCTTTGGACTTTTTAATTTCTAACCACTTTCTCTCCAATGAAACAATTACTTTTTATAATACAATATAACAAGCACAACTATTTTTCTTTCAGGAATTTCAACAACAAATGTACTTTCTATATTTATTATACATTTCTTCTTATAAGTCAAATGTCTCTGAACAAATCCACAGCTTTGTTAAAGTTAAAAAAATAATTATTATTGAGCACAATTTTCCTGTGCTTGATATAGAGAAAATAGAAACTAGCAAATCTTTAAGTAAAAACTGGTTAAAATTATGATGTGTTATGCAATATGATAGAATATCATTGTCAATATATTTTATTACATGTGAGCATATTTTTACATAGTGTTTGCAACATATTAAAATAAAAATTATGTCTCAAAATATAGAAATAATTTATAGAATTATGTAATATATACTTATTTGCATATTTATTGCTTTGCATAATTATATCAATAGATATTTGAGACAAGTACATAAAAAGAGTAGAATAATTTCTACCAAAATATTAACTGAGCAGTGGTTATAAATTGACTATGAATTATACAAAGTTTTCACTCTTTATGCTTTTCTAACATTTTCCAAGTATTTTACAATAGGTATATACTATTTTAACAATTAGAAAACCTATACATGGGACGCCTGGGTGGCTCAGTTGTTGAGCATTTGCCTTTGGTCAGGTCATGAGCTCAGGGTCCTAGGATCGAGTCCCACGTCAGGCTCCCCACAGGGAGCCTGTATCTCCCTCTGCCTATGTCTCTACCTCTCTCTCTCTCTCTCTCTGTGTGTGTCTCTCATGAAATAAAATCTTTAAAAAAAAGAAAAACAATATTTGTCCTCTATGTTATACATGCAGACACACACACATTCACACAGAGTTGACCCTTGTACCACACAGATTTGAATTGCATGGATCCACTTAAATGTGATTTTATTACAATTGAGCAGTATAAATCAATTTTCTCTTCCCTATGACTTTCTTAATAGTTTCTTTTCTCTAGCTTACTTTATTCTAAGAATACAGCATACAATACGTATAATAGAATGTATGTGTTAATCGACTGTTATGTTATTGTAAGACTTCTGTCAACAGTAGACTTTTAGTAGTTAAGTTTTCAGGGGGTCAAAAGTTATATGTGGATTTTCTACTGTGTAGAGGGTCAGTGCCCCTTATCCCTGCATTAAGGGGCAACTGTATATAGTAATGGGCAATGAATTTCCTTAAAAAAATGAAAACTCCATTTAGGATTAAGTCACATATAGTTTTAATTTATGTCCTCTAACTCATCAGCAAATATTTATGTGGAACCCATTATATTTTGGTAGAAAATGATACAAAAATTTCTTCTCTTGGTATTGGCTATTTGGAAAATTTAACAAGCTTCAGTTTAATTCCGTTTGTCATTGACAACCTAATATTTCCATAAATCATTAACTTATTCATTAAAAATCTTCCTTCAAGAAACTTTTTCCTAGACTTAGCACTTCTGTGTAGGCTTCTATGCCTTCCTGGCATGTTCTTCCTTTCACTCTTCTTAAATAATTTACATTCATCCTGTTTAAATATCTCTTCCTTATACTTTATGATAAATCTTCCCTTATCAAAATAAATAGAACTTCCCTCATTATAGTTCCTTTAACTTTCTGGTATGGCATATATAATGTTTAATAATTATAAATTTATTCATATCATCATTTATTTACTTTCTATTCGCCACTATTAGACATTTCATTTTGTATTTTCATTTATTCATTCATTCAGTTAACAAAAACAAAAATGAGCTTTTACTAAATTCTAGAGGGGCGGGGTTCTAGGAATTACAAATCTCTCAGTAAACAAAGCTGATGACATTCCTAACCTCATGGAATATAATTGTAGAGAAGAAACAAAAAAAAGATATATGTGTATAACTTTATTTAGTCATAAGTGCTCTGGAAAAATGAAAAGTACGGGATGAAGACTGATGAAAAGAACAAGTTCCTGTTATCTTCAGGAATGGCCAGGGAAAGGCCACAAGATTAATGATACCAGGGCAAAAATCCAAATGAAATTATGAAATAGGGATATGTGGGTAGAGAGTTCCAGACAAAGGACTTCATTTTGAAAGGTCTCAGCAAGACAATATGTTTGGAAAATACTAAGAACTGCAAGAAGATCATTATCCCTGAAGCAGAGTGAGTCAGTCAAAGTGGTCTTGGATAAAGCCAGAGAAGTAGGAAGGGATCACGTGTAAGGTCTATGCTGGCCGTGGCTAGGAATTTGTATTTTAGTTTGAATTATGATGGGAATCATTGGAACACTTTGTGGATGGAAATGACATAATCTGGTTTAATTATTAAAAGATCACTCTAGTTTTCATATGGAAAACATTTAGAAAGTTGAAACAGAGACCAGGTAAATGGCTATTTTAGTTGCCTACTGAAGAGATGATTCTAAGTGACACATCTCAGGTTCTATTACAATGCATAGACATTATTGGGACTCAATTCAATAAATCTTTTTCTAAATGAACAAATGCAAAAATGAAATAGTCTAGTCTATGTCTGGTTCTTTCTTTTTTGATAATTTGCAAGGACTTTTTTTTTTTTTGTAAGAACTTTTTAAGACTGTGTTCTGAGGACAGATTACATAGAGTTTTGCCAATTTCAGCTATTGAACATTTTTATTCCCCATGTCACCTAGTAGAGAAATCTATCAAGAATAGCATAAGGCCATTGACAGTTCTTATTGACTTTTTCATGCCCTGTGACTTAATGTACAAGAATCATTAATAGGTTAAACTCTAAGAGCTTAATATTGACATGATAATTTTACTGAACTTCACCTAAAATCTTCCAGAATAGTCAAAATCAGGATGCAATCTCAGGATGAATCAAGTAATAATTTCCAAAATGCAGATCAGAGATTCCATTTCCAACCATCCCCAAAGCTTTTTCCACTTTTCTTCCACTGCAGTTTCTCATAGTTTTGCTCATTGCCTCATACTCTTGTGTAATGTGGTAAAAGATAGATACAGCATCTTATATAATGATAATACATGTTCTTTCTGTCGCTATCTACCAACAACCTAATAGAAAATTCACTCTGCTATACAATTATAGACATAGAGTAAATAGACAATGACATCATTTTGAAATATGTTCTCTAATATTTAATTAACAAAATGAAAAACCACAGTGGAGAAAATCAGTTCTTTAGATATATATGGCTATATTTTTCAAACAATTCCTTTAAATGTCTCACCATGTTAAAAGATGGTTTTATTTGGACTGTGAAAGAGCTGATGGCTCAATGCATGGATATTTTAAAACTCTAACTATTTTCAAATATTTTACATTTCCATGACTTGCTGATTTGAAAGAATTGATGGAGAAAAACTATAAGAATCTCGTATCAGGAACAGAGTTCTACAGGTCCTGATAACACACACTTCTTTCTGTCTAATAATTTTATAGGCAGTCTCCCTGGAAAAGACTATTGGGCCCTCATTTATCTATTTTTCTGTGAACAGAGGATAGTAACAGATTTTGGAAAACATTTCCTTTAATGATGGCATTTCTTTGGCTTGACTTCATGCAAAAGTGAAAACATTTTCTATTCAGCCTCTGCTTTTGAACCCTCCATCTCCAAAAGGAAATGGTAGTTCTCTCTCTGCTCAGCTGACTTTTAGGCCATATATGTCTGAACTTAAGAGTAGATAGGCTATTTGTAATCTAGTCCTTTCTCTGGGGAGGGGTCACCTCAAATTTACTGCCACTTGTAACATTAGGTTGAAAAACTAAAATGGATGGAAGATTCTGAAAGATCTTACATTCCAACTCTAGGTGGTTGAGTACCTACCATTGAACAAAGCTGGGACAAAGTGACTTTTTTATTACTGCATTTTTCAATGTGTTTTTTGTTTTGTTTTGTTTGTTTTCACAGAAAACTAACACTGAAGGGCACTATTTTAAAAAATGCAGTGAAACTCCTATTTACCATAGGAGCATTCTGTATGAAATCTTATGATCAAATTTCATTCTGAACTCAGATTTAGAAAGAGTTGTACTTCTAAGCAATGTGCTGTTTTATATACTGTGTGACTCATTACTACTCTTATATTTCCCTTTAGTGACAGAGAAAGCATTTAAGCTTTCTTGCCATTTGTCTTGCTGTTTGTCAGACCCATAGAACAAGACAACACAGCATTCACTTGAAGCATTTAGTTTACTTCATCTTATTTGACTAATTAGAATATATCCAGGTATTATTGGCTAATATCAGTAATCTCTGGTTGTAAGAGATGAGGAAAAGTTTGGAGGAAAATATCTGGCCATAGGACAAAGATCTGTGCTCCTTTTCCTTAGTGAGGAGTTGTACTTTCTACATTTCCTGTCTTCTTGTATTTCCTGGAGCCATGTCAATACATCTGGGACAATAAATTGTGAGCAGACATAAAAAATTCTACTGAACCCAAAGGTGATTCCCCATCCTCTCTCTTCTTCTAAGTGCCAGCTGTATATTGAAACTCAGGATGACTTTGAGAGCTACACATTAAAGATAACATATTTTCTTCTATATTGGGTCCCTGAATGACCGTGCTGAGCATAGCACTGCATTATCTTCACCGCCACCACCAACTGATATTTACATGAGCAAATACAAACCACTGTGACAAATCACTGAAGTTTTAGGGTATGTTTGCTTCATCAGCTATAGTTACCTTAATTACATTAAATTGGCACCTAATTGGGATACTGCTATTTCCAAAAACTGTCTCATGTTATCTAGTGGCAAAATATTTGATAAAGCTGACTGAGATTACTTGGGAAGCAGACTCTATATCTACTGAGACCACAGCTCTATTGGCATATATTAAAAAGCAGGAAGTCAATGTTAGCTGATTGTTACTGGTAGTATTTAGCAAATTGTTTGATAAAGATGTGCTTAAGAAGCAATCAGTGGGTTTGCAAACCAAAATAGGTCAAAATAGAAAACTATCTAGAAATTTGGAGACTTGCAAGGTGGGAGATTCCAGTATTGAATAATTCTAATCTCCAAAGAATAAATTATGAGTTTGAAATGTCTGAGCCACAAATCCCAGTAAGGCTTGTCCTGTAGCAAAAAAAATTAAGATGTGATTCTTGATTTCTAGTTTTGGGATCCACATGCAGAAGCTTGGAAGTCACCAGTCTATCCTAACAGTAACTGAAAGAATGAACAGGCTGAAATAACTCTTCTTGGATCAATATGAGAGGGAAGACGCAGGACAAGCCACCGCTCCCAATATTGGAGAAACCCATAGGCAAATATGGGAGTCATGGCCTTCTGGAGCAAAGACTTATTGTGAGAAAACTTGAACTGTAACTGACTAATTATGGAGGCTCAGTCTGGACAAACCTGAGAGTTAAAAATGCTATGGAAACCAAGTCATAGGGATCCCACAAGACTGTGAGATTTACTGCGAGGAGCACAACTAGATTCCCACAGTAAATATTTGAAGAAAATCTTCTTCTGCCTCTGGCAGGGGCAAGTGGGAAGAAGCCATTTTGAAATATGCCAGATCATTCTTTTCTTAACAAATTCTGCCTTAAGAAGAAACTAGTTAAGCAAAATCTAACCTACGGGGATATTATCAAAGCCTAACTTACCTGGAGGGAAGGAAAATACCCAACTCCAGCTCATTCTAGCAATTTTGTTTTACCTTAACAGAAAGCAAAAAGAAACCAAGAAACACTTCTGAAATTCAGTCTAGAGGCTCACTAAAAGTCAGACCTAATCGTAGGACTATAGATAGAACACTGATTTTCCCCCACACAGTTTGCCACTACATCACTAGAGGAGAATTTAGAGCAATTCCTTTTGCTTGGTACATCATGTTTACCTATCAAGGAAAAATTACAAGGCATAAGAAAGGGCAAAAAGCACAATTCAAAACAGTTATGATTAGTATGCTAAGTGCTCTCATGGTTAAAGTAAACAGCATGCAAGAACATATGGGCAATGTGAGCAGAGAGATGGAAATCCTATGAAAGAACCAAAAGGAATACTAAAGATCAAAAACACTGTGACCTAAATGAAGAATGCCTTCGATGGTATTACCACTAACCTGCATGCAGCTGAGGAAAGCATCTCTGATCTTGAGGATATATCAATAGAAACTTTGAAAACTGAAAAGCAAACACAACAAAGACTGAAAAAAAAAACAAAACAATAACCAAGAACTATGGGGACAATTACAAAAGTTATAGCATATGTGTCATGGAAATATCAGAAGAAGACAAAAAAAAGGTGGGGGGGAAACAGAAGAAATGTTTGAAACAGTAATGACAGAGTTTTCCAGGATTACTAACAGATAACAAATTGCAGATCCTGGAAGCTCAGAGAACACCAAGCAAAATAAATGTCAAAAACAAAACAAAACAAAAAACAGCACCGAGGCATATAATTTTCAAACAAATTATAGAAAAATCAAAGAAAAAGAAAGAAGCCGGAGCAGTGGAAACACTTTTTACTTATAGTGAAAAAAAAGTAAGAATTACATCTGACTTTTCCTCATACGCCATGTAAGCAGAAAGAGAATAGAATGATATATTTAAAATATTTAGAGAGGAAAAAAAAACATTGATCTAGAATTCTGTCCCCTATGAAATCATGCTTTAAAATGAAGGAGAAATGGACTTTCTCAAACAAAGAGAAAATGTGTTTTTTTCTCATCTATTATTTTAGATGGTCACAAAATAGCCACTATTCTCTCATAAGAAAGATAATTAAGGTTGAGAAAGCAATGGAATATATAAAACTTGAAAGCTATGTCTCAGAAAGAACTTTCAGGGTCATTGTGGCACATTATTTTAGGAAATTATATTATAAAAGAAACCATGACACTGTTTATAGTCAATGATTGTTAAAACAACTTTGGCTTCTTACACATGCACAGATGGAAACAGGCTAGATGGATTTCAGAATAGCTGTCTCTTGGGAAAGAGAGTGTGTTATGGAGATATCGGAAGAAGTAACAAGATTATTTGGTGATCAGTGGAGTGGACCCATGAAGAGATACATTTTTCCACTAAGGATTTTTGCTTTCCTTCATGATCTAGGTCTTGTCCAGCAGAGATAATATTTTATATTCTCCTTGATTCTCTATGGGGTCATGTCACTATGTTTGGTCAATGGAATATGGACCAAATTGATCTAGTCTAAGTCTAGCACTTCTGCTTTGATGTTGGTATCCATGGCAACCTTGGAAGCCACATATTGAAGATGGTGGAAAATCCATTGCTCTTGGTTGCAAATAAAGCTCTGTTGTGTTTACCCACTAAAATTTGGAGATTTATCTATTACAGAAGCTATCATTAGCATTTCTGTCCCCAAGCTATAAGTTTAGAATCAGGAGATGTGTTATCATAAAAGTCAATCATAGACTGAATTCTATGAAATGTAGAAGATTTTTAGCAAGACAGTACACAAGCAGTGATGCCACTGCCTTTCTGTCTTTAGGCATTTTGATAAATACCATAGATAAGATGTTGACCAGAGGCAGATAAAGTAATATTCTCATGGAGGAATTAGCCAATACTGCAGTTGAATATTCTCAATTTTTCATTTTTGTCACTCCAACTTTGCTGGCTCCTTTATTCCCAAGCAATTATTTGTTCTCATGCCATCTGAGTGCCTGGCCGTTTGGCGTGGTGTGCAATCCACACACACACCCATAACATTGATTTTACATCATCTTCCCACCTCTCCAGTTGTGTTTTGGAATGGAATTTTAAACTGACTAGTCTTTGCTTCAATTTTCTGTTACCATTACATAGATGATTTGTGTGTAATTATGTATATTTTTTTTTCTGGCATCTCTTTTGAGAAAATAATTCTGCAGTAGGTTGCTCCATCTGCACCTCAAACATTCATCATTGGTCTCATCTTTCCATGAGAACCAGAGCCTAACACTGGCCACAGACTTCAAATAAGATTTTGTCCACAGAGAAAACTGAAACCACCAAGTCTACTTACTGTTTCTCCTGAGTTTTTTCACATGTGAAGTTATAAAGCTATACTATATGTCATATTTTATGAACCACCTTGAGAAAAAGTGCCATAGATACAAAAATGCATAATATAAACTATGTCTTTCTAAAATGTGTTTCCCATACCCCCACTTTAGAAAGTAAATATTTTTTAAAAATCTTTTCTTACGGATTCAAAAATATGTAGCATTTGATGCTCCCTCCTTCTTCCCTTTACCATCAAATATGTGGATAGTGTTATATTTTAGTTGTGGGTCTGTGCTAACACTTTGTGTCTAAGAATAATTTGACCTAGATTCTAGATCTGTGTTTTATAATAGTTCCGTGGGATTAGCACAATCCCTCAGTTCGTGGGGTATCAGTTTCTCTTGCTAAAATGAAGCAGGCAAAGTGCTTGAAGTTAATTGGTAAGTCCTGTTCAGCTACAAAATTTACTATCTGATATTAGGATTTATCTGTGCTGAACTCACCATACACCTGTTAAAGACAATGAGAGTCAGATAGAAATTAAGGCAGTAAAGATAGACTTCATTGATAAAAAGTATTACAATAGGGGAAAAGACTCCAGAATATAACTGGGCTGATTTCCAGATACAACCAGAACAAAGAGGCATTTCTAGTAAAGAAGCAAGTGGGCTAGGTGGGGGGACATTAATGAAAGGGAAATTACTAAAGGAGACTTCAAATCAGAGGGGATTCTGGTGAATCTAACCTAACAGAAATTTGTTGAAGGCACTCCAGAGTGATTAGATATCCCCTGATGGATTGTGGAGATAAAGGGACTGACTTAGCATGATTCTTGCTAAAAGTAGATTTCTACAAGAAAGTACAAGGATGAGTCTTATCGGAGAGAAGGTTCAGAGGACCCTGACCAAAGTTTGGTCAAGCAAAGAATCTTTGTCATACCCTAGAATTAACCTGTGTTTGTTTTTACGGATTTCTGTAATCTGGACAATATCTTTTTATTTCAGGTACATGTCCTTCTCATGAAAGAGAAGAAAATATTCTGCTTATTAAAATCCCTTGTTAGTAATAATCAAGGTTGCCATGCTTACATGCTTACTGTGTACCAGTGTGGTGCTAAGTGCATGTTCCTTTCAAAATAGCCTGTCTTGTGGTACAAGAACAACTCTAAAATCTCACTGTCTTATGAAATCAAAGGCATAGTCCTTACTCATGTCACACATCCACACAACTCTGCTTTGTACCACCTTTACTCTGGTACCAGCTGATGGGCAACCTCTGTGTAAACTAATATCAATCTTGGAAGAGAAAAAAGAGGTATCATGGAAAATTAGGTTTTGATGATGTTTCTCAAAAACCCTATCCATACTCAACTACCACAGGCAAAAGCAGATCTATTGCATTAGCCTGGTGTCATGGGGAGGGGAAGTAAATCTTCCTTACCATGGAAGTATTCAATAATTGTGAAAAGCAATACAGCCTATAAAAGAATTCTTAAATATATTATTTATATCAACTTTAAATCAGGACTGATAGTAGGGTTTTTTCTCTTTTAAATATGGAAAATCAAAGCTCATAAATGTAAAGCTGTTAAATTTAAGAAGCCTAGATTTGAATGAAGCTACAGATCTGCAGTTTTCAGAGCCTGTGTTTTTTTTTTTTTTTTGTATATTTTTTTTTATTGGAGTTTGATTTGCCAGCCTATAGCATATCACTCAGTGCTCATCCTGTCAAGTGCCCCCATCAGTGCCCATCACCCAGTCACCCCAACCCCCCACCCACCTCCCCTTCCACCACCCCTAGTTCGTTTCCCAGAGTTAGGAGTCTTCTATGTTCTGTCTCCCTTTCTGATATTTCCTACCCATTTCTTCTCCCTTCCCCTCTATTCCCTTTCACTATTATTTATATTTCCCAAATGAATGAGACCGTATAATGTTTGTCCTTCTCCGACTGACTTATTTCACTCAGCATAATACCCTCCAGTTCCATCCACATTGAAGCAAATGGTGGATATTTGTCGTTTCTAACGGCTGAGTGATATTCCATTGTATACATAGACCACATCTTCTTTATCCATTCATCTTTCGATGGACACCGAGACTCCTTCCACAGTTTGGCTATTGTGGACATTGCTGCTGTAAACATTGGGGTGTGGGTGTCCCGTCACTGCATCTGTATCTTTGGGGTAAATCCCCAGCAGTGTAATTGCTGGGTCATAGGGCAGATCTATTTTTAACTCTTTGAAGAACCTCCACACAGTTTCCCAGAGTCAGAGCCTGTGTTCTTAATATGAAATCATTTGGTCAAGTTTCGATAAAGTGATTATATTATTTGAGGGTGATCACCTAAAAAAACAAATGAGAATGATAAAAGTATAATGATGTTGATGATAGTGAAAACACAAGATCAGCACTGAATTTTCTCTTTCAAAGGTTGAGCATCCCATTGTCTCATTCAAGCCTGTACTCTATATGGCTTCTAAGCATTAAAAACATTAGAGTGTTTGTAATGGAAAACTTTTATAGTGATCCAATTTTAAAATTCTGATTTTACTGTTTTATTTTCTTAGCCAAGGATGTGGAGAAGCAGTGAGTCAAAGTCAAAGAAGTAGAGCAAGGAGAAAGGGAGGGGCAAACATAGCACTTTTCATCACGCAGAAATTGAGAATTTAACAGTTGATTAGCTATTAGAGTGTCTTGGTGGTTCCCCTGTGTTTTACATTCCTTTCAGCTTAATTAATGACTCACTCTGCCTTTTAATCTGCCTTCCTTAGATTACCAACACAGTAGCATTGTTTACTTAAGGAGAATTGCAGGGAGGTGGATGTTAAATAGTATAGGTTAGCATCTCATCCATATTTGAATGCCTCATAATGTCTCGCTGATTCATATCTAGACTTTATTCTGCATTTAACATGGTTCCAGAGTCGGTGTATAATATGGATTTTAAACTTTATTACCCTGGAATTTCTTCCGAAATTTTGAAATTGTTTTAGAAAAAAAGTTTTTTTTTTTTTTTAAGTTCCATAGATAGAGCATAAAAATAGAGTATGTTTCATATTCCTTGATCTAGGACATATACCTGAGGGTATATGACCATTGATGTAGAAAAGTAAGGTTCATATTAACTACCCTCAAATACACACGTAGAATGGTGCAGCATTTAAGAAAACAAGGCATTGTTGAAATTGAAGCTGCTGCTCTACTATTGAATTATACTTACTCTTTTTTTAATTTCATGCATTCCCACAATTTCACTGTTATTAATCCAGGAAACCAAGAATTTAAGACTCTCTCTTCTTCTCTCCCTGTTTCTCTCTGTGTGTCTCTCCCTAGCTTTGAAGGTTACAATAAGCTATGTTGAATTTATCGTATTGTATTGTATTCTATGGGACACTATAATCTCATATTCAGAGGTTCTACATTAGATTTAATTTGTCCTTCAAAACTGGATTAGAGAGAGATGCCAACACATATGGTAACTCCTGGAACAATTTACAGCTTGAACAACCTACAGGAAACCATGAAAGCCACATTTCCTGTCAGTACTGTGAAGCCAAAATCTGTGTTTGAAAATGAACTTGAGCATGTACCTAAAATCTGTGCAAAAACCCATTTAGTGATCTTATATAGTTTTAGAGGTGACATATCCTGAGTGACATTCCAATAAAAGCTAACAAAATCTTGATTGCATTTTAATGAGTCAAAGTAATTTCGAGTTCTACTTTGTGTTTTTTAAATGCATACTATTTTTACAATTTTAAAATTCCACTCCAAATCAAAGTTAAGCTCAATTTCTTGTCTCTGATAGCCTTGTCTATGTGTTTCATTTATGCTTCATTTTTCTTCAAAAGACAAGAATATTCGAAATTTCTCTCCTTAATATAGTTTCCAGTTTTTCATCAGCACTCTGGTATTTATGTAAATAGTTTTATAGTTTTCTTGTTATTAGATATTAGTTGTGGAATAAGCCAGTTACAAGCTAAATAAATTTCTTAACATCTACAATATATTTGCTCTCTATGTGAATCGGTCCTTTGATCTTTCAGAGGGAACACAGTTGATAAGAAACACTGTAGCAAATTTCCAAAGCCTGAAAGCTTCTGGCTCTTAACAATTGGCACTTCAAAGAATCTTTGACAACAAAGATGGTGACAGCTAAGAGTGTATCATGAGGAGAGTTTATAGTAAACAAATGTCTCCTTTGATGCAAATTTGGTTTTCTAAAGACATTAGTTATTTCTGGATGGATTTTCAAAGGCTGCTCTACAAAGCCTGCTTGAGAAATTGCTCTGTGGCATTACACCAAAGCTTCTATGAAAGATGGTTCTTTTTTTTTTTTTTTTCACTTGCAAATCAATGATTGTATCTATAGGTACCTTCCATTTCTATAATGTACTGTGAGGATAATGTGTCATTTTGGCCCAGAGAAAAATCTGTAATGCCATGATTGATGTTTTCAGTCATTGAGGTAATGTACTGAAGAGAAGATTCTCCACACTTTGGATAAGCTACTCACTTCAAAGTCTACCTTCCCAGGGCTCAGCTACTCCACAGAATCCTTGCTCTCCTCTTTCTACAACCTCTACTCCCTGGTCTACAGCTTCACCTCAGAAACCTCTCCTTGTATTGCTCTCTTCCATCATTAGTTTTCCCCAAAATAGAGTTGGTTATCTCATTTTCTTTCTAGTAAAGTTGGAGATTTCCTGAAATTCTCTTTTCATACTTGGTCTTCTTTATCTTTTAGTACTCATAACAAACAGTGATGGACAGTAATAAGCATGAAAATCAAATTTTTAGGTGTCGACCTGCCAAGAAGCTAAATTGAATAGACGACAGGTCAAAGATCAACAATAACTCAGGTGGGGATCCTTGGGTGGCTCAGTGGTTTGGCGCCTGCCTTTGGCCCAGGGCGTGATCCTGGAGTTCTGGGATCAAGTCCCACGTTGGGCTCCCAGCATGGAGCTTGCTTCTCCCTCTGCCTGTGTCTCTGCCTCTCTCTCTCTCTGATATACATAAATAAAATCTTAAAAACAAACAAACAAACAAAAAAAAAATCCAGTAACTCAAGAATACAATGACAATGTTTTTCAGTTTTAAGGAAAAGAAGTACCTTTTGGTTACCAATCTCATTAATCATACATTAGCTATCTATCCAACTAGGCCTAAAATAATCATGGGAAACCACTGAGTTGGGGATTAGGAGTCACAAGGTAGTTTGTCAAGTCCTTCTGGTCCCTTACTGTTTGATAATTCTGTTTAAGGGACTTCATGGCTGAACTGCAGGTTATCCATCGAATCAGTGTTAACATGCCACTAACGTAGATAATACTGTCAAATTTAAAATTATTGGGGGGGGGCAATTGTGGTGAGAGAGGTATTAATGACTAAAGATACAGTGAAGATAATTTAAAAGCCTTATGAAAGAAATATGAACCCAATCATATTTTTACATTCTAACAAGTGATTTTTTTCAAAATGATGCAAGTATTCACATTAAATAAAGATTATTGTCCTTCATTCTTGGCCAAAATACAAATAAGAATATTTAGTATTAGATTAAAAGGGGAAGTAATTTACCTCTGCCATCCTGAAGCATTGGTTTCTTATTCTTGTCTATGTCTGTCATTAGCTGTAGTTATGGTAAAACCAACCAACCTTTAGTGTACACCAAAATTATTTCCCTTATTTGCTGAAGTATTTGCACATACATGTACATATGTGTGTATATATTTTTGTTTGATGAAAAATGTTACCATTCTTATGAGTAGCATACCATGACATGAAGATGAATTAGAATGATCAGTAGATTTATGTTTATGTTTAAACCATGAAATTAACCAAAATGATCTATTTAAAAAGCAATAGAGTAAAATGGAAAGATTTTTATCACATATATGTTAGATTAGGCAGTTAGACAGTAGTTAGGTAGTAGATAGTATTTATATGCTACTCGGTATGGATATAAATTGGTAAAATTAGCAGACATCCTAATATATCCTTAGGACAAAAGTAACAATAAACATTTAATATAGGAAAAAGTCCGAATATATATTCAATATGTCTATAAATGTTCACTATCACAGTTAACCAAATAATTGCACATTAAAATTAGTTACTTTACCTTTTGCCTTTCAATTTTTTTAAAGGATTGAAACAAATAATAACAAAATAACAAGAAATCAGGGACAGGACATTTTCAAATGGTACTGGTGAGAATGAAAATTAGCCTACCTTTTGGGAAAGCAATTTGGCCACATAGTGGAATAACCTTTAACATTATTAGTTTTATCCCACTTTTACCCTATTTTATAAATTTTATTCTGATAATTTATTCCAAGGAAACTGATATATATGTCCACTGAGTTGGACAGTGACATATATGTGAAAATGTGCAACAATGGTACTTCTAGCAATAAAAAATTTAAAATGGGGCAGCCCGGGTAGCTCAGTGGTTTAGCGCCACCTTCATCCCAGGGCATGATCCTGGAGGCCAGGGATTGAGTCCCATGTCGGGCTCCCTGCATGGAGCCTGCTTCTCCTTCTGCCTGTGTCTCTGCCTCACTCCCTCTCTCTGTGTCTCATGAATAAATAAATCAAATCTTAAAAAAATTTAAAATTATGATTTTTGAAATAACAGGTTATAAAATCAGCCAAGTTTTGGCAGAAAAACAGTTATATCTAGAATCATTTGGCTTACATAGGTGAGATGCTATGAGTAGTGTTTAGGGACATTATAATATTACTTTTTGTTTTGTTGTTACTACTGTGAAGGTATAAAATAAGACATTTATTAGTCCTTTATTAGTCTGAGCTTCTACAAGCATTATCGAGCAAAGGTGTTCATGCCAAAGAGTAAAATACTTAGTGGGTTCGGGAAAGCAAAGCAGCATACATACATGAGGAATTGGGGTTAGGAGAGCAACCAGGACAGAATTTAGGTAGACAGCCAGGAGCCAAGAAGATACACATCACACAAAAATCAGAGCAAAACAGATGCGAAGAACATACAGGGCATAGGCAGGAAATGAGAAATAGGTTAAGTCAAGTAGAAGAGTAAACTCTTCGACCCATAAATGAGGAAATGCATCACAACTGAGGCACTTTTGTACCGCAGCCTTACTGAACTTTAAGCTTCTTGAAAGCAAGGGCCATGTTTTATTCCGACGCTTAGTAGAATGGCTGGAAATAATAGGTGTTCAAAAGTAAAACTGAAGTAAAAGACTTCTTACCCTTTAACCCTGAGATGGCCTATTCTGGAGGCCTTCAGCCACTAACTATAAAAAATAATTCCCAAGCTAAAATAAGTGGTAATTACACAGTTATATTCTGTTTGGAGGAAGAGTAGAAATAAGTATTTTGTACATGAAGGCAGATATTTGGGACTGAAGAGGAGCATCTTAGTGGATATTTTTGTGCTGTGACTTAATTTGCATGATATCTTTATGATTGCACTTGGGGTGCACTACTGTGTGCATTTGTTTACATGTTCATTTCCTCTACTACACAGTGTGATAGCCTCATGGCTTGGAACATTTGCTCATCTTTAAATTCTCAGCTCAAGGCTGTGTTGATACCTCCCATTGTTTTTAAATTGATCTGAATGCTTTTCTCTTTTGGACACCCACTCTTTTCCTTCTCAGTCCCACGCCGTATGCTGAGTTAACTGTACCTTTGACTCAAAGTATGAACTTGCCTCGGGCCTGAACAACATGATCGTTTCAGAAATGAATTTATGACCCAAAGGTAGAGCTGGCCATTAAAACGAAATCCTTGGGATAATTGCTGGAATTCTTAGATGAAGAGCATTCTTTTCTTTTGAACTTTAAACTGGAAGAATTATTTAAGCTTTATTTGTCCAACATACAGAAATCCCACCTGAGAATGACATATAGAGAAGAGAGCAAAATGGAAAGATAAAGGGGAGGCAGGGAAAGAGAGAGAGAGAAAGAGAGAGATGTTTGATGGTGGTATTAAACACCTAGACCACACTGTGCCTGAAGTCTACACTTTGTTATGTAAGCAGTACATTTCGTTTTTTATATTTTAGTGAGTTTGAATAGGTATCTGTAGCTTATAAGTGAGAGAATCTTCAAAAATTCACTACTTGGTTTTAAGATCAGCTATAAAGAAGTTATTGAGAAATTTGGGAACATTTCAATAGAAACTCTATGTTAGGTGATATAATTAAACAAATATTCATTTCTTTGGGTATCATAATCATAGTGGGGCTGGATAAAACAATGGCTTTAAGAAATAGATCCTCACATAGTTAAGGATAAAGCATTATAAAATCTGCAAATTTTATTTTTAAATGGATGAGCAAAATAAATTATATATTAACACAGAGAAACAAAACAGACATGGCCAAATGTTACCAACTAGTGAATCAGGTGAAGGATATATGTATGCACATTCATTGTATTCTATTAACTTTCAGTAGGTTTGAAATTTCTTGAAATAAAATCTGGGGGAAAACCCAAAATGCAACAATTGCTGAGTAGTGTGATTACATTATAATAGGTGCTCAGCAAAACCCATTTCTTTTCAACTATTACAAAATGTTATAAGCTTCTTCATTCAGTAGAAGTAATCACATCTGATCTAAATCAACAGTATCATGACTTTAAAAAAAAAACATGCTATCTCACAGAGATCTATATAATAGCGTCCGTATTTGGGAAATGAAAATGAGTTATATATCTGAGAAAACTGAAAGAATCAAATTGTCAGGTCAGCCTCATCTGAATCGGTTATCCTACTCAGGACCACACTTTAGGAATCATTTCATTAACATAACTACCAAATGCATGTGAAAGAAAGGAAGGTTTGAGACTACCAGTACACTTTAGTAGGTCTTTTATTGCCACAGTAGGACATTCTTTGTTCAGGTAAACATATTAAGTATCTAAGTATTATATGTGTCTGGATTACATACATCAAACAGAGTTGTTTTACTCCCAGAACATCCTGATTTTACACTAAATTATATAATTTCCGTGTCATACATCATGTAACACAGCTTGACTTTATTTATTTATTTATTTTTTGCAGGTAACATAGCTTGACTCTTCCCAGGGAACTGTGTCCTCTACATTTTCATATTATAGATTTGTTTACTTTAAAAATTCTAGAGAAACTAGGTATATCCTGCTAAAAATCTTTCACAGGTAAAGAGTCTCTGATAGTAAATATCATTAGTGTGTTTGCCAGAAAGTCTCCCATTACATGTTTACAAAGGGGTTTGACCAAATTACCTTCCTTCTTTCTTTCCCTCACATGGAGAAAATGGATTAAAGAGCTGTTGCTGGTTATGTGTTCTCCAAGGTCTCCTCTTCTCCCATCTCCAAGACATGCCAAGTACCTGTATTGGATCAGTCTATCACAAGTTTGCTTTTGAGTTTAAATAAAAAAAACTAGGTCAAGTGGGATGCCTGGGTGGCTCAGTGGTTGAATGTCTGCCTTTAGCTCAGGTTGTGATCCTAAAATCTGGGGATTAAGTCTGGCTTCTGGCTCCTTGTGTGGAGTCTGTTTCTCCCTCCACATGTGTCTCTGCCTCTCTGTCTCTCATGAATAAATAATAAAACAAAAACAAAAAACAAAAAACCTAGGCCGAGAAAGCTAGATATTCCATAGGACTAGAAATAAGAAGATAATCAACTGTGGGCTATTGAAAAGATAAACAAATAAGGAAATTGAGGGACCTAATAACAGGGATGTGTTAAGGATAGAGGTACATTCACTGTTATATGGTTGACCATGCTTGAATGTGAAATATGCCATAATTTTATAAACATGTATAAAACTGACACAGAGGCAGTGCATACACATGGCCACAGTTAAACAAAAGGTAATATTTATTTTTATTTGTTTATGGCTTAGTGTTTTATGTTATTTGCAAACCAAAAAAAAAAAAAAAATTGCCTCTCATTGAAATGTCAATTTTGTAATCGCATTTTCCCCTGCATTTACTATAATATTTTGTTTATGGCTCAGTGGTGGTGTTTTGGTCTTACTGAAGTTAATTTGTTTATTGGTTATTGTATGAAATCGATAGGAATATACATAAACATGCAAATATATATGCATAATATGAATAACTTCCTACCTACATGTAGAAAAAACAACCACTTGGCAGGATGTATTAAAGGCCTATTTTCCTGAAGTAATACTACATGTATTTGTGGATGCATTTATACACATGTATAATTTTCTTCTTTTTTATTTTTAAAAAGATTTTATTTATTTCAGACAGAGAGAGAGAGAGAGAGAGAGCATGAGTGGGGGTTAGGGGCAGAAGGAGCATCAGCAAAAGATTCTGAACTTGATCTCAGGACCCTGAGATCATGACCTGAGCTGAAGGCAGATGCTTAAACAATCGAGCCACTCGGGCGCCCGCATGTATAAGTTTCTACAACAGAGTTTAAACTCCTTGATAGCATAGCTTAAATTACACCCATTAACACATTTTCAAATATTGCATGATTTATGTGACTTTTGACTATTCTTTCACTTTAAAATGGGATAATTTCATGTTGTCTCTCATTCAGAATTACTGCCATATATCTTGTATTTTTCTTTGATAGAAATAGAAATGTGGTTGAATGACATGTGGCATGTTCTTACTGTGACTACCTAAGAATAACACTGTTTATTTTGTCCCATTCTGAAAATGATTCAAGTGGGGTCCAAGGAGTCCCTGGATGGCTTTGTGACCTGTGCCCAGTTTTCTGCCTTAAAAGGAAGAAGAGAAAAGCCATGGACATCTCTTCACCCCACACTTGGCTTCACTGTAGGATCACTAGCAGCTAGGCAGGGGGCCTGAGAGAACGGCCCCGACAAATCCCCACTCCATGGTGCCCTGGGATGGAGAGGAGAGCGCTCAAAGGATTTCTGTCTCACACAGTCAGGTGTGGAGCTTGGCTGGGAGTTGGACCAGCCCACAGGCAGTCCTGAAGGGGACTTGCAATTCTAGAGAGAACGTCAGGTGTTTAGAGCTGGTCTCTGCAGAGGACATCAGTTCATACAGACATTTCAGCAGCAGGTGCAAGAGGGGTGAGCAGCACACACCCAAAGATAAAAAGAAGTGAGCTACATTTCATCGAAAACCAGCCCGAACAAACAAACCCACTCTTCAATTTCTAGGAACTGAAATCAGCCTAAGGAAAAAAAAGCACACAAAGCAGAAAAGATTGTGAAATGACTCTTTACTTTTAAAAGTCTGAATTGTGTACTCTGAATTGCCTGAAACAATACTCAGCTGGAGTGAGGGAGGGCATTAAATTGGTGAAAATGTGTTGTCCACCATTTGGAGAGCGAAGACTGAGTTAGAGATAAGATTTCAGCAATAAAACGCTAGTTCTTTCATTGTGCACTTGAGTCTAATGGACTCCTGTGAATTTTATGTCCGCTGAATGTACATATTTCTACATTTTTGTTGTTGAAAGCACAAATGGGTTGTACACAATAATGGTGCGTTGGGCAGCCAGGATTTGTGTGCATAACCAATAAACATCTTTATTTTTCCACCCCGTTGTCTTTTAAAAATGTCTTTCATGATAAAGTTCTTCCTTTAGCCTTGGTTAAAAACTCAGGCAGTCCCCTGCTTTTTGACTTACACCTGTAATAAATAAATGTATTGTTTCTTAACACAAGAAACAATACATTTGTTAAGAAACAAATACATTTTCTATTCAGATGTACACACCCGTAGTTCTTTTGGTTATCGAAACTCACACCTGATTGAAAATGAGGTTGATCCTGTCTCTTTTGGGACATGCCACTTGCTAGCCTCCTGCCAGGGGAAAGATCAGTATTGTTCTTCATCCTGTGCTTTCACACCTCCCCAACCATTTAATTGAAGCCTATGACCAGAGTAGAGTTGAAGCAGTGGGGGGAGAAGGGAGTTAAGGGTGACAGGTAAGTTGTCACCTTATGCTGTCACGGACAAGCTTTACACTTTCAGGGCCTGCCAGATGTCTGAAACATACTCTGATTGATGAGAGCTCTCCACTTCAGTTTTACATACTCTAGGAGTATGTGCAGTTTCCTACAGCAGCGTTTCTTCTCTGCTTGCCTGCCATTTATCTCTGCTAGCCACTCCATTTATCTTGTTCCCTCTCTCTCTAGATGTCCCAGGAGGGAGGCAGACCCAAGTCTTTTGTGTCCCTTTTTCCCAGCAGAGATATAATAAACTCTCTGACTCTCTTCATTAAGCAAAATTCTGCTCTCTCCACTTTGGGCCACTGGAGGGTAGGTGCTCACAAGGCAGCCCTCTCCAAAGAAATATTTGAAGAACAGCTTCCTTTTTTTAAAAAACTTCTTTATCTTTTCTTTCTTTCTTTTTTTTTTTTTTTCCACCACCATGTGGATGACGGTCAGTAATCAATTTTGGGCTAATCATCATCTTCAAGGAAGCTAAGCTAGTCAATATTGATAGTTTTATTTTCAATATTAACTGTATTTATGCCTCATCCAAAACTGAGGCAGAACCAGTTCAATATGTACATGCTGAGTATCTATCAATTATTCTGTCTCTATCACCATCTATCTGCCTTATAATAGTATGTGTAGGTAGTTGAAATGAATTCACTTGTATTCAAAAGAGAACTTCTCATTTGCAATGTCCATATCTAATAATTCAGAAAAGGGCCTATTTCTTCACCTATTACATGACAAAAATTTGGTTTACCACCTTTAGATTCTTCTCCATATCTGGCATTTAAATTCCTTTGTCCCTTGTTTCTGTGACTGATCCTTGATGGAGCAGGCGGGTAGTTATATAAACCGGGTTCTAGGAATAAAATTCTATCTTTCACAATATGGAAAAGCATGCAAATAAGTTTCAGTAATGAGTGTGCATAAGCTACACTGGGTTTTCTTCAATTTTCATATCGTATATACCAGCTCACTGTAGGTGCCAAGTTGCAGATACCCTAGTACATGAAAAGCAATGTATGTGTGAATGTGAGTCGTTGAGAATTAAAACGATGAGAATTGGCTCAGGAGGCAAAATGAGAATTTAAAAAAAAACAACAAAAACAAAAACAAAAAGACTGCAGGAGAGTCATAGCTTCCAGATTTGAGATAAAATCTCAAAATTATACATTGCACCAAGGAATTACAAATGTACATAATTTACTTTCTGATGCTGAGTAAAAGAAGTAAATAGAAAACAGAAGGAAAGTGAAAAATAAGTCTCACAAATTGAATAACATTAAGATGAACAGCTTCCCTTGTGTTTAAAAAGCGAAGATGGTTCATATTCCAGAATAACATGAGCCGCTTGGACATAAAGCGGGAACACAATTGTTTTATCTGCAACCCTGATTGAATTCTATGCTTGTGTGTGCTGAAGGATTTTTTAAAATAAACTGTTTTCCACCTACTTATTTCAAATTATAAGCATCCAAATAGAAAGCTCAAGAACTCTAACCTTTAAAAAATTACAAAACATAGACATTTTTGTTTTCTCGTTTGTCTTTTAAACATGAATATAATTTTAAAGGCATATTTTTTAAAAAATGCATTTGTCCTTTCCTTGGAATCTTCAATTCTGAAAATGATTTGATGCATTTTCTGTTCATATCTCAACTTGCCTTTGACTATTAACATCAACAAGGCTATTTCATGTGTCTTTGCTACTTAGACCCACACAGTTTCACCCTGTTTAGTGTTTTGTACTATATATTTATTAAAGGTTTATTCTTTTTTATTTTCTCTCTTCAGGTGCTGGCCTCATTACCTTACGTTACTGTAGAATGAATATCACAGTCAACTGCAGCCATTAGCTAATGATCCATTGTCTCTTCAAGGCAAGATTAGAAACACAGAGATGCTCGTGCTGAGCAAGTGAGAACTGGAAGCCTAACACATTATGAAAATGAAATAAAGGGAAAAATCCAATTAGATACTCTTAGTAGGGGTCAAAAGAAATAAGGGCTTTCATTGGCTTTAACTTATTCACAGTGTCAATGTACCAGAGAAGAAAAGTATAACACATTGTAGAGGGGCAGATATTTATGAGAGTCACCGAACAGTTGCTACAAGTTGCCACTTATCAAAACGTAAATTATGGACAGTGGCTTAATTTCAAGTCGGCCTTTACTCTGGTCCAACTATCTCTGTATTGCTCAACACAATAATTTTAGTATCAAAAATGCTCAATAAATATGCTCAACAGTAACAATCTCTGCAGGTTTGCCAGCATGTTCTGCTGGCAAAGACTCACAGACCTTATAGTTAGTGTGGAGTTTCTAGAATTAATTTGATGAAGTAAGAAGTCAAGAGCACAATAGAATCTTTTCAGGGGGTTCACGCTGAATAGTTGATATCGAACACTTTTGGTATTACTGAATAGTTGTATTTTTCCCTCATTACACATTTATAATCTTATTCACAACCCTATCTCGGGCCATGGTATAATTATTCTTTACAACTTTAATTATACTGAACATAACACTGTATAATGTTGACATAGGGTCTTTAATTTTAAGTCTTTGACTTATGCACACTGCTTCTAGACTTGTTAATATAAATTTCACCCCCCACACACACCACCAATTATTTTAGTGGTTGTGATCATCTCGAACAATGGCAAGGAGAAAGTTTGGTTGACAATTTTTATTACTTTATGCAGCATCTCTCATATTCTTTTCTTTTAGAGTTCAACTCACCTGATAAAAGTATTTTAACAGCTTTTTTAAACTTATAACTTAAATGCTTTAAATTTCTTCTTTCTCTTTTTTCTTATCGATCTCACTCTTTGCAATAAAAAATCTAATTAAATTCTGATGTATGTCTTTTGCATATACCTCCCAGAGTATTATCAATCATACCATATGTCTTATCACAGTTTTGTAGCTCTAAAAAGCATGTTGCATGTGGGCTTATGTGTCGCAAGTAGTGTTTCTATATAGAGTCATCTGATACTTTAGCAAAATGTATTTGATTTCTAATATTAGAAACTTTAAAAATTCAAAGGTAGGAAATAACAGTGAAACAGTGAAATAGGGGAGTGACCAGAGGAAAAAACTGAAGACACAGGAGGCAATGTCATAGAAGACAGGACAGACTGAGATGCTTTAGATAGAGGGGAGAGAAGTGTGCATATCAAACAGGTCCCAGAGAAGGAAGGACAGATGTATCCATGGATTACTTTAGGAGCTTATGCTTGGACGGAGGAGGAGCACTGAGATGGTAAATCTTCTAAGTCAAATTGGCTGGATCATGAAGTGCCAAGTATTTTGGTTAAACATTATTCTGAGTGTTACTGTGAGGATATTAATATTTTAATTGGTAGATTGACTAAAGCAGCTAGTTTCCCCCAGTGTAGGTGAGCCTCATCCAGACCAAGGGAGTATTGGAGAGAACAAAAGGAAGAGTAAGAAAGAATTTGCTTTTCTGCTTTTTTTTTTTTAGAGCTGTGGAGCTGTGACAGCAGTCTTTTCCTTTACTTGGGTTGGAACCCATGCCATCAGCTCTCTTGCTTCTCAGGCCTTTGGACTTGAACTGGAACTATACCACTGGCTTTCTGGATTATATGGCCCAATTCTTTATTTTATATAAATAATCTTACTAAGCATCCACGTCTAAGAATCAAAAAGCTTGGATCATACTTTCACACGTTTTCGGAAAACTGATGAATATATTGAGGTTGGCTAGTTGCTTCTAATGTCCCTGAGCAAACTAGTAAAAGAAAAGGATGAGCTCAGTGATTTGAATTTCCAGTTCAAGCACACATACATGATCTGAAAGCTTTAATATGTGCCCGGAAAGAGAGCTGTATCTTCTGTAGCTAAAGGGCTGAGATTGCTAAAAATCATATGCAGAGTCTGATCCTGCAATTGGTTGAATTATAATGCAAGTTGAACTCCCTGACTCATAGGATATCTACTATTTAAGTGAGGGTATTAATTAAGAAAGAAGATCCTGTAAGTTGAGATGGGCATATATGGGAACACTCTGATGAAACTAGTTACATTGAGCTCTTGGATTCTGAAGAGGCTTTTTTTTTCCAGTGGAAGAGGCCACTCCACTTCAAGTGGAAGTGACTCCTCTACTCTCATCTGTGGGAACTAACTCTTCATTGCCTGATGAAACTAATGGCTTCCCCTGAGGCAGTTGCATGTAAGACAATGTTGACTAGGCTCAGGACCCATCTTCACTACTTCTTTTTGTTTCTAGATCTATAACTAGATTCAGTTCCATCAGGCCCCTAACAGTGAGAAACAAAGTATGACCCATGAGATGTGCTACACTACAAAATAATTACTTGAGTTTTCTAACTTATACAAGCAGAAATCCAGGGAGCATGTGTGGGAATGGATACTAAAGGTGTGGGAAAGAAACATAAAGTTGGATCAGATTGAATTTATTAATGTTAGGTCATTAAGCTGAGTCTCTACATTTAGTGTTGTAACTCAGCAGTTAAGAAGGATTCTAATACTTTATTGAATGATTGGCTGAAACAGGGACCAGAAGGTAGCCTACAGAGAGCCTACTGGTAATGCCAACCTGTCCTGTTTTAATGTAGAGGAAGGGATTCAAAGGCCTAGGAATATTGGAATGTTAGAATGGATTTGCCATTTAAGACCTACTCATGCACACTAGGAAGACAGAGAAGATAAAAGTTTTATCAAAACTATGAGAAATCGGGGATCCCTGGGTGGTGCAGCGGTTTGGCGCCTGCCTTTGGCTCAGGGCGCGATCCTGGAGACCCGGGATCAAATCCCACATCGGGCTCCCTGCATGAAGCCTGCTTCTCCCTCTGCCTGTGTCTCTGCCTCTCTCTCTCTCTCTCTCTCTGTGACTATCATAAATAAATAAAAATAAAAATAAAATAAAAAAAAACTATGAGAAATAAATTTGTGAGAGGAGCACCAGCATCCTTGAAAAGTTCTGTGATCACTCTTCTCTGTAGGTAGGACAGACTTTACAGCAAGAGCTGGGGTTACTGTAGTGGGAAATCTAAATGTGGGGTTTAGACAGAAGAGTAAAGGTAGTAATCAGAATAGTCTGACTTGCCCAGAGTATTGTTGGCTAGTTGATCATGGTGTTCCTAGAAGTGAAATGAACGGGAAAGCAACTAGATTCTATTTGATCAGCATAGTCTATTAAACTCTTGGTTGATCTATATAAGCAGAAAAGTTTTAGGCCAAGTGAACAAAAGTCTAACCTGAACTATAAAAACAGTCACAGTCCCACAGACAATTCCCAGACTTGAGCTATTTTACAGGTCAAGAACGCGTTGAATGAAGCGTGGCTCCCCCAAACTTACACTGTTAATCTTTGTTCCAGTCTTCTCCAAGAAATCTATGGTTCAGGGTAACTGTTATCTAGGGCAAGTGTTCATTGGGTAAAAGGGACCTTTCAGGGATTACTGGACACTGGCTCTGAACAGACAGCCATTTCAGAAGACCTGTATGACCGGGGCTCACCAGTCAGGGTAGATACTTGTGGAGGTCAGATGATCAATGGAGTTTTAATGCAAGTCCATCTCACAGTGGGCACAGTGGGTCCCTGAAACATGCTTTGCCTGTTTCCTCAGTTCCAGAATGCATAATTGGATATATTACTCAGCAGCTGGTAGAGTCCCCCACATTGGTTTTTGTAACTGTAAGGTGAGAGTTATTATGGTCAAAAAGCCAACTGGAAGCTGCTAGCTTCCTTTAGCTGGGGAAATAGTACCAAAAGGAATACCATATTCTTGGTAAGATTACCAAAATTAGTGTCACCAATAAGGATTTAAAGGATGTAGGGTTGATGATTCTTACCATATCCCCATTCAACTCACTTATTTGACCTGCACAGAAGATAGATGCACCTTGGAGCATGAAAGTGGACTACCATAAACTTAAACTAGATGGTGACTTCAATTCCAGTTGCTGTGCCAGATGTGGATTCACGGCTTGAGCAAATGAACACATCCCCAGATACCTGACATGAAGCTGTTAATATAAAAAGATTTTTTTCCTCTGTCAATAAGGACAACCAGAGACAGTGTGGTCTCAGTCCGCAGGGTTAGCAATACACCTTCACTGACCTACCTCAGGGGTATATCAACTCTCTAGCATTATGTCATAACTTAGTCCTTAGGGATCTTTATTGCCTTTTCCTTCAAGGAGGTATCTCACTGGTCCATTACATTGATGATTTTATGTTGATTGGATGTAGGAGGCAAGAAGTAGCAACTCCTCTGGACTTATTAGTAAGACAATTAGGTGCCAGAGAGTGGGAAGTAAATCCAACAAAACTTTAATGTCCTTCTACGTCACTGAAATTTCCAGGGATGTAGTGGTGTGTGTCATGTTGAAATATCCCCCTCTAAGGTAAAGGATAAGTTGTTGCATTTCTCCTACAAAGAAAGAAAGAGGCAAAATACCTAATGGCCTTCTTTGGATTAAGGAGATATACAACATATTCCTCATTTGAGTATATTAGTCTATGCTATTTGCTGAGAGACCCAAAAAGCTGCTAATTTAGAGTGTAACCAACATTAAAGGAGGAATTACAATAGGATCAGGTTGCTGTGTGACCTGCTCTACTGCTTGGGCTATATGATCCAGTAGCTCCTATGGCACTTGAAGTATCAGTGGCAGGTAAGGATGCTGTTTGGAGCCTTTGGCAGGTCCCCATAGACAAATCACAGTGTAGGCTCTTAGAATTTTAAAGCAAGGCCCTGCTATCCTCTGTGAACATCCACTGTCCTTTTGAGAAATAGCCTTTGGCTTTCTACTGTGCCTTAATAGAGATTGAACCATGGGCTACCAAGTTACAATATAATCTGAGCTGCCCAACATGAACTGGGTTTTATCTGACTCACCAAGCCATCTAATTGGGCAAGTACAGCTGTATTCCATCATCAAATGGAAATGGTATATACGTGATTGGGACCTAGCAGGTCTTCAAGGCATATGAAGTTACATGAAGATGTGGACCAGAAGCTCATTGCCCCCACTCCTGCAATACTGCTTCCTCTCTCTCTCAGCCTGCCTACGGCCTCAGGGGGAGTTCCCTATGATCGACTGAGAGAGAAAGAGAAGAATCGAGCCTGGTTTACAGATGGTTTGCACAATATGAAGGTGCCACCAAAAGTAGTTACAAATAGCTGTAGTCCTATGGCCTCTTTCAGGGACATTCCTGGAGGACAATGGTGAAGGGAACTCCTCACAGGAAACAGAACTTTGAAAAGTGCACCTGATTAGAAGGAGATGGCTAGGTGTGTGATTATACACCACTTTGTGGGGTGTGGGGGATGACAGGATGATCAGGGATTTGGAGAGAAAATTCATGACAAGAGAATTTGGGCACCTGGGTGACTCAGTGGGTGAGCATATGCCTCTGGCTCAGGTCATGATCCTGGAGTCCTGGGATGGAGTCCCACATAGGGCTCCCTGCAGGGACCCAACTTCTCCCTCCATCTATGTCTCTCTCTCTCCCTTTCTCTCTCTGTTTGTGTCTCTCATAAATAAATATATAAATAAAATCTTAAAAAAAAAAGAAAATTTGAGGAAGAGATATATGAACAGAGTCCTCTGAATAGGCAAAAATGTGAATATATTTGTACCCTGTAAATGCTCACCAAAGAGTGAAGGCAGCAGAAGAGGATTTTACTAATCAAGGCTATAGAATAACAGATACCATTCAGCCTGTTTCCTCAGCAATCCTTCTCATCACATAATAGGCTTATGCTCCTGAATTCACTAATCTTATCCACTGATTCCCCACCATCCTGAAGCAGTTGGTTTGATAGAACACTGAAGTGGCCTTTTGAAGATTCAGTTATGGCATCAGTTAGGTGACAACATGTTGTAGGGCTGAGGGCATCATTTTGCAAAAAAGTTTTACGAGCTCTAAATCAACATCCAACATTGGTGCAGTTTCTCCAAGAAACAAGATCTCATGGGACAGAAATCAAGGAATCAAGGGGTAGAAACAGGAGTGGCACTATTGTTACCCGAGGGAAACACCAGAAAAGTTTGTTCTTCCTGTTCCAGAAACTTTATGCTCTGCTGGCCAAGAAGTTTTATTTCCAAAGAAAAGAATGTTTCCACAAAGAGATAAAACAGTGATTCCATTGAACTGGAAGATAAAACTGCCACCCAGACATTTGGGGCTCCCAATGCTTCTGAATCAGTAGGCAAACAAGCGAGTTGCTGTGGTGAGTGATTATGACTACCAAAGGGACACTGGATTACTATTCTACAGGAGAGAGAAGGAAGAGAGTGTCTGGAATACAGATACTGACATCTGTCAGTATTACCATGCCTTACGATTAGGGTCAATTGAAAATTACAATACCCCCCCCCCCCAAAAAAAGAAAATTACAATAACTCAATCTAGACGGGACCCCCTAATAACCTAGACCCTTTAGGAATGAAGGTTTGGGTCACTCCACCAGTTTAAGAACCATGAATAGCTGAGGTGCTCTCTGAGAACAAAGGATATATAGAATGGGTAGTGGAATAAAGTGATTACAAATAGCAGCTATTGGGGCACGTGGGGGGCTCAGTTGGTTAAGCATCTGCCTTAGGCTCAGGTCTTGATCCTGGAGTCCTGAGATCTAGCCTCAATCAGGCTTCCTGCTCAGAGGGGAGCCTGCTTCTCCTCTCACTACTCTCTCTTTCTTACAAATAAATAAATAAAATATTTTTTAAAATAAAATAAATAGATAAATAGCAGCTATAAATATGCAACCAGTTACAGAAATGAGGAATGTAATTATTATGTATATTCTGAGTATTGCTATATATTCCTAATACATATTATTTGTATATATTAAGTAAATATTTTTTTATTTTCCTCCTTTTCTTATTCTCTTATCACATAACAGAAGATGTATTGACTTATTATCATAATATGTAAGTATTGTTAATTTTACATCATAGAATTTAAGTTATGGGATATGAAGAGAATAGTAAGCATCAAAGGCTTTACCTCTCTTTCTGGGGAAATTAGTGCATTTTTGGTTGTACACAGGATAGTTGTACCATATTAGGTAGAACTATGGTTCTATTATTGTCTTTATCTGGAGATGAAGTGGCTTAAGGAGATATGTATTGGTACCAAATTGACAAAGGATGACTTATGATGATTAATTTTTTATGGCCCAAAGTGACTGGGCCATAAGGTACACCAACATTTGGTTAAACATTATTCTAAGTGTGTCTGTGAGGGTATTTATGGATGAGATTAACATCTGAATCAATAGACTGAGTAAAGCTGACCTCTCCTAGGTGGGTGGCCCTCATCCAATGCAGTGGAAGCCTAAAAAAACAAAATGTGGGGTAAGAGAAAATTCATTCTCTCTGCAGGACCGTTTTTTGAGCTGAGACAGCAGCCATTTCCTGCACTTGGATTGAAATTTATGCCATTAGCTCTACTGGTTCTCAGGCCTTTGAATTCAGACTAGAACTACACTACTAACTTGCCTGGCTCTCCAGGTTGTGGGCACACAGCAGATTGTGGGCTTTCTCAGCTTCCATAATCACAGGAGTCAAGGCCTTATAATAAATCTCTTTCTTTCTATCTATCCCTATTTTGTATACCCCTATATGTACATATTGTTGATTTATTTTCTCTGGTGAATCCCAAGTAATACAGACCCTTTTCTTCTATAAGATAGGAGGGAAAAAGAAGAATAAACGTAGGTAGTGACTCATTAGCTGTTAGTGATCTGGGGAGTTGAAAGAACTATTCATTCATGGTATAGTTTGCTGAGAAGAACAGAAGTACTAAGGTTAAGAACCTGAGGTGAGGGGCACCTGGGTGACTCAGTGGTTGAGCTTCTGCCTTCGGTTCAGGGTGTGATCCCAGGGTCCTGGGATCAAGTCCCACGTTGTGCTCCCCACAGGGAGCCTGCTTCTCCCTCTGTCTGTGTCTCTGCCTCTCTCTCTGTGTGTCTCTCATGAATAAATAAATAAAATCATATATATATATATATATATATAACTTGAGGCTACAGATGTGGACAGAAAGAGCAAGGCAGACCAGGTATAAGAAAAGAGGTTTATAAACATTAATATTCTGGTTGAATTTAAAAACTGGATTTCAAGTCATGCCAATGTTTATATTTTCATTTAGCAGTACATAATAGTCAAACTTTAGAAATAGAAAAACTTGTCAGTTGAGTAAAGTTCTAAATTTTTCAGGATACATGTTTGGAGGGAAAGAGATGACAACAGAACTGAAGGTTCTAGAAAAAAGGTGCTTAAAAAGGCCATGGCTGTAATACCTACAATTGAAAGAAATGGTGCCAAGGATGCTGCTAGGCCAGGAAGAAACAGAGCAATAAAGGGACTTCAGCTCTTTGTAAGATAAAGATCAAATATAAGAGAAGGAAGAATGAGGAACAAAAAGAGAAATATGAATATGAGATGAGAAGTTTAGATATTAAATCATAAATGTAGAAGTTTGGCAGATGTTCTTGATGCCAAATTCCCAATGTGCCTATCAGAATGGATTGCTGAAGCAGAACATCAGTAAAGATCATTGAAAATGAAAAATAATTCATCTAAAGTGTGAAGGAGGTCTATTGACTGAGATAAACACAGCAAAATGGGTAGTGGTGGGCAATGAAACAAAAGGAAAACTGATTCTGATTTGAAAGTTCTTTGTGACGGAAAGGACTGTGGTGAAGAGCTGAGCATAGCAAGCCAATGACCAGTGAGAAAAAAAAGAAAATCAGGGCTCATTTAAATTATTTATTTATTTATTATTACCACTTTATTTTCAAATTTATGGATCATTTTACATTCTCCAAATAGTTCTGAAACTATTCTTCTTCATTGCATACTCTTCTTTATTCTACATTCCCTTTGTCCACTGATAATGGACTGAGAAGGTTGGAACACTACAAAATTGGCCATGATGAAAAGTCCTCATAAAATCAACGTCGACCCACTGCTGAGTCACAAGGATTCTCATTCCATGCGCTATAATGACTGTATTTCACCATTAGGGCTAGTCGCTTCCGCTTATGTTTTATTTCTTTTAATTTAGGAAAAAACGATTTTTGTGCTTATATTTATGTTCACTGGTCTATTTTCATTTATTTCTTCTCCTTAATTAGTAAAGCTACAAAATAACTCTTTCAATTTAGATCAGTCCTATTGTGTATGACTTACTGAAAGAGATAAATGTGTCACTGAGAGATTTGACTTGTGTTGACATTAGGAAAAGGCTAGTACCAGGAGATACATTAAACACATTAGCTGGGGCTGAATCCTATTATTTCCACACTTACACAAATAAACACTTTCTTACTGCTTGGCTGACTGGGTTATCACTTTTGTGTCTTTTGCCCAAAATAGAGACATGTAAGCTGATAAATTTTTAATTATGTCTGCTTTAAAACATGCTTTAATTTGGCTTTGGCAAACAAGGAAAAAAAAAAAAAAAACCCTCACACTAGCTGAATGGGGATGTTTTCTGAGAGTAGTTTTTTTTTTTTTTTTCACTGTTTCCTTGCATTTTGTTTATTGTTTCTTTGTATTTGGTGTGTGTGTGTGTGTGGTTGAGTTTTCTCTTTGTAAAGGTCAGCAAAAGACATAGCATAGTCCTTGATGATACCCATAATACAATGGTCAAGTCGATTATGATTTAATTTGGAGTAGCTAAAATAGTCATTTGGACACCTTGATTTTCATCCCAAAGTATTGCTCTGTAGGTTTCAGACAGGCTTAGATCTTCACAAAATAAAACCCCATTTGCTCAAAGCAACCCCACTCTTGGGAATAACAGACAACAACATTGTCAAATCTTAGGTCTCAAATCGTTAGATGGGAATGTCCATGTATATTTTTCACACTATAATTAATTAACATTGTGATAAACATTAGTCAAGTAATATTGAGTTAAATTATTAATTACTTATGTGTTTGTATTGCTTTATACTAATAGAATGGAAAAGTATGTAAATACATTGAAACGCTATGCTACATCAAGAGCTTTATATACCCTAATTTATTACTTATACGGCCACGTAGAAATTTGAACAGCATGTTATAGATAGATAAATTGATGATCAAAAAGTTTAGATGACAGTTCAAGAAATCTTTCTAGTGATAAGGGAGTTTAAACTAGCGTTTCCACTACATCATGATACCTTCTGATATTTGGAGTATGTCTAACTCCCAGGACTGTAGAAATGGCAGGAAGCCAATCTTGAAGCTCAACTATCACACAATAAAGCATGTGAAATCAGCTTTCTGGTGTGTGCACTTCACAATTACCAATTTCAGTAAATCATTCTGCTGTCACTGAGGGATATCTTCAGGTGTACGGTCTCATTGTTCAACTCACTAAACACCTTGAGGATTAAATATCTATCTCTTCTTCTAGTAATATTCTAAATCGTCAAAAGAGACCAGCCATAGGTGAGTCCTGATTCTTCTTTTTTTTTTAATCCATTAGTGTAATAACGAGCACCCCTTATTAGAGAGAAAATAATGTGGCAACGATGAATGACCACTTGTCCCTTTGAAACATTATGTTAGAATGTAAAATTAAGCCAGGATTGAAATTTCCTTTAATAATGTAGGAATGAGTTTTTTCAAAATCTTCAATAATCTTTTCCTCAACATTTCTTTATGGATATTTTCAAACATACCAAGAAGTTGATAATTTTACAATGAACTCTCTGGTACCTAGCACAACAATTCTACCTCCACCATAACATTGGGCTTGGTCTATCGCAGATATTTCCTTTACCTGTTCCTCTCTCTCTTTCTCCTTGATCCATCTCATTTTTTGATGAATTTAAATGAAAATTGCAGACGTTAACACACTCCCTCCTGAATCTTTCATTATGCATATGATTAACAAGAGTTTGCTATTCTATTTTCTGTACAATAAAATTGACAAGTTTGCAAAGTTTTGACAAATGTGTCACAGGAGAATGCATACAACTTATACAACTTAAACTCTTATGTAGAGCATACACTGTCACTATTATCCCTCAGTGATTGCCCACGTCCCAACCTAGTAAGTACCTGCCTCCGAAGACTGCTGTGAAACCAGTTTGATTTTTTCCCCCATACATTATTTGTTCTAAAGCTTCCTAAGTGGAATCAGCTGGCTAGCATGTTCTCTTAGACAAGGCTTCTTTCAAGCAGATAATGTCTTTTTTTTATGAGCATAGCATTTGGTTTTTTCTTCTCACCCCTACCACTGAGAAAATGTTACTTTTATTGCCCTAAATTATTCAGATTTAGGATCTCTTCCCTGTGGCTAAAATGAGAATATTTATCTTAACCTCAAGCGGTGCAGAGATGTTGTTGTCCACTTCTGCAATTCTGAAAGTTCCTCAATGCAATGTTCTTTCATTTTTTTACATATCCTGTCATTTTTCTTCGCTCATTTCTAGTCATTGGAGCCACAACACCACAAATTGGTTTTGCTTTTTCACCCATCTCCTTTTTATCTGTACTTGCCCAGCTTCTCTCTTTAAAACTCTGATTAATTCTGCCTCAGGGTTCCTTAACCTTTTCTGACTTCAAAGGAAAGCGTGCCTGAGATTAAATAATGAAGACATATTCTTCAAAATGACATTTGTTAAATATTGAAATTTAGAAAAAAAAAACAAAACTTTTTCTGATAATTCTGATACTGTCAAATAGATGCTAAAAAAATGTTACCAATGTCTATTCCTAGTGCTAGTTAGTCGTAGATGCTGTTGGGATCTATCTACTCAGATCCCCTTTGCTCCACTGGTTCACACAACCCTCAGAGGTTGGCTGGATTGGCTGCTGAGAGTCACAGCTGCACTTGGCCCCAAGGCTTTCCCAGGGCCAATGGGCATAGCCTTGGAAATTCCTGGAAGGTTACAACTTCTCTAGAGGCTGCCTCATAGCCAACGACTTGACAGGAAACGGGATTTGCCCTCTTACACCAAGTGGAAATAACTCTTAGGTGCTGGCCATTCTTGGAAAAGAATCAATCCAAGGCTAAGCTTCAGCTGAAACCACATTTTGTTTAGCTTTTCTCATCCTATCTTCCTTCCTGCACTTTCCTCCAGGACTCTCCCAGGGCATACCCTCCATGCTCACTTTTAAGTGAATTTCATTCAAAGGCTTTCCTTCCTGGGAAGCCACACTATGGTAGCTGCACTTCCTTTCTTATCTCTTTCCACCCTGTAATGAGTCAGCAATTAGTAGGAATGGATTAGTTAATATGTGTATTCTTTTCTGGGACACGTGTAAAATATTTTTGTCATAGATAATCTCTCACATAGTCTTCTTAAAATTACAAATGTGAAGAAGTATATATCACTTTTCTACAATTTTGATTTTTCTTTGTTATATTGCTTTTTTTTCCTTTAAAGATATTGATATTTATCCTGTTTTTTCCTTTTTGATTGTACTTGTTAAGGTTTTTTTTCTCTCCTTTTTGATGGCACTTACCAACATTTTCAGATTGTGTTCATTAGAACAGTTTTTTAAAAATTTTTGACTTATTTATTTATTGCTTTCCCTTTCCTATTATGCATATTTTGAATTTACTTACTCTTAAATTTTGGATTTTATTTCTAATATGTTTAGGCTAATGTTTACTTTGGTTTTTTCTTGTTTATTATTGAAAGCACTTAGGTTGCGATTTTGCTTTTCAGTTGAGTTTTGCTTTCTCCTTTGAAAGCACTTAGGTTGTGATTTTGCTTTTCAGTTGAGTTTTGCTTTTTCCTGTACATTTAATATTGCGTTCCCTAACTTTAAGTGTTAAGAATTCTAAACTTGCAGACCTTTTTGACATTATTTTTACTGAAGAGATGAATAGGAAACTTCATTTTTTAATACTTTAATTTTTGGAAGTATATCATTTCTTCCTTTATTTTTATTTTTCTGATATTTGATCATACTTATAGTTAGATAGGGGTCTAGGGGAACAGATATATGTAAATACTGTGAAACTCTTTTTTTGGTCTTTTAGTTGGTCTAGGGGAACAGATATATGTAAATACTGTGAAACTCTTTTTTTGTTGTTGCTTTTTCCTATTATGTACTCTGTCAGAAATCGAGAGTATGGTGCTAAGGTATTAATAAACATTATTATGCCAATCTCTTTTTTATATTTGTTAATTTTTTTTCATATACTATGGAAGAGTAATAATTAGTCAACAATATAAGGTGGTTTGTAGACTACCATTTATTGCTTTAACCAAAATTCTGTCATTATGAGGATATGTAATATTTTGGGGAGGGAATGTGTAAGTTTCACACAAATTTTAAAGGAATCCATGACCTGAAATAGTTCAAGAACAACTTTTTTAGGTCCTCTTATAATTCTGGATATTCCAGCTAAACACTGTGAGGGATTTCATCATGTATCTCTCCAATACTGTTTCTGAAAAGCCTTCCTCATATATTTAATTTTGTTGTTGTTTATATATTTCAATGTCATTTGATTGTTAAATGTTTTATTTTGTATCTATTATTAATGTTGAAAGGCCATATTTTTCTGTCAAGGTTGTGTCAAAGAAAAGTTATGCTGAACAAGAGTTAAACAGACAAGAAGACTTTATTCAAGACTTACCATGGGGGAGAGAGACCCAACTCAAGTCTCTTGAAATAAAAGGCAGGAGAGATTTTAAGTGCTAGAGTGAACTAATGGAAAAGTGTTGTAAGATGTTAGGGGAGGAGGGTTGTTCCACACAATCACACCATGTGCAATCACTAATTGTCACTTACTGAATTAAACCCCTACCTTCTCACAGAAACTGGAAGATAGTAAGGCCTGTATAAACACAATTCAGAGGGATGTCTCCCAGGGCCTTGAGGGAGACATAGCTGGGTTGTCAAACTGGCAAGAGCCTGTGAAAAGATTTACATCTTAAAGGAGTAGAAAAAGAATTCATAATTGAACATTTTCTAAAGTAAATGCTCCAAGTAAATGGTAGGTCAAGGGCCCACGGTCCAAAAGAAGCGTATCTAGAGTTAGTCAAGCTGAGGGACACTTTAGGGCCTTTGTCAGTCCTCCCTTATTTCCCAGGATACCAGGTTCTTTTAGGAGCCAGAGGTGTGCCTTATGACTTGACTGTCAGCTATTATTTTCAATCTGTTAACAACTGCACCAACCCGACTTATGACACGCGGAGTGAACCCTGCTTTTGATTTCCAGAGTGGCTGCAGGTTTTTCTGTAGTTTTATGTTCCATTCCTCCTTCAAAGGGAGATGTGGGAACAGAAGGGTTAATCAATTGTGTTGTCATTTTATTTGGTAGAATCACAATGGTTTTAAGTAATGGTTGGAAACTAACTAGGACAAGCCTCTTATTTTATAAATGAGAAAATTGAAACCTAGAGAATGTAAATAGCTTGCCAGAGAATCCAAACGAGTTAGGAAAGGAGCTAGAATGCTAATTTTTGTCTTCCAGTGCCTTTGATTACAATAGCTTCCTTTTATTGATGCTTTTAGTGAACACTCAGTATTAGCTCTTCAACTGATTTCTCCCTCATTTTCTCTTCTCTTCTTGAAATGTCTTGTGATATTTGATTTTTTTTTTTTTACAAATTGAAATGCATTGCTATAACAAAATCATCATTATCTAATTTTATCTCTTTTATGTACAGTGTGTGATTGACTACTTGCTTTGCTGTGGATGTGTGCTTGTTGTTCTTGCTTGGGATCCAGTAGTTAAGTTTTAGATGGTTTGGGCAATGAATGGCTTAACAGGAATGTTGTATTCTTATCTATTGTGATAATTATAGCCTGCTCTTATTAGTAGCAAAATTCTTGCATTTTTTGGAAAATATATTTCAGAGAAGCAGTTTAATAAAGTCCCATTGTTTCTAATAACTTTACATTATACACCTATATTATGCCTCTTCCTTACACATTTAGTGCATTATGCTTTTATAATAAATACTTTCAACAGTATAAAATTATATAATCAGGGATCCCTAGGTGGTTCAGTGGTTTGGCGCCTGCCTTTGGTCCAGGGAACAATCCTGGAGTCCCACATCGGGCTCCTGGCATGGAGCCTGCTTCTCCCTCCTCCTGTGTCTCTGCCTCACTCTCTCTCTATACATATGTCTATCATAAATAAATAAATAAACAAGTCTGTAAAATAAAATAAAATAAAATAAAATAAAATAAAATAAAATAATCAATGATATTAGATATCTTACAAAATATAGCAAAGATTTCCAGAACAATAAAAAATATTTGAAAATATATCTAGGCTTTACAAAAGGTCAACACTTACCAAGTCATACCTGGAATTCCTTTTAAAAGAAAAACAATCTGTGTAAATGTTTCTGGGTATATGTTGAATTAAAGCAAATTGTTAAGATACTTGTTGATTCTTTACTGGATTGCACAGAAACAAGCAGCGTGGAAGGCATTGCAAGTTCCTTGAATTTCTGGGCTATAAACTTTTTAATTCCTGCTTCTCCTGTCTTGCCCTCAATTTATCATAGGCTATGAAATGGCAGTTGGATATTATTGACAGAGATTTTATAAAAGTTTTGATCTCTGAACTCATGCATGTTAACACAATTTTTCGTTATATTTTTACAAGGTAAATACTAAATTTCAATATTAGCTCTAATCCCAAGTGTTAAGACATGTCTCAGGTTGAAAAAAAGTGAGACTGAATAGGCTATTCATTTCCATCCAAGAAAACTCTACCTGGAATTAGTGCTTGGTCTGGACATGCTCTTACTGTTTAGATAGTATGTTGTACAAAATTGAATTTTATATGGGGGATTTCATATCACCAAGATACTATGGAAGGGATTAAAATCAAAGGGAATGAGACATATTTTACATCACAGGAAAATTGAAATTTGATTTTTAAACTTTACCTGGACTAGAAAAAGAAAACAGAAAGCTTTTACTGTGGGGAAAACCACACCAGCAATATTAAGTAAATTAAAATTATTTAGATATTCAAGGCAATGTATACATGCCTCATTAATTTTAAAAAATTCAAATGTCATATAAACTGATGTTTTACAAATGGGTGTATATCTTTCTGGAAGTATGCATTATTTCTTTATGTATTTATTTTTTTTCTTCATTTTTTTACAAGCTGTAATATGTTCTTAAGAATTTCTGGTGCCTTTATTACAATTAGCTATGGTTAAATTTTCTTTTATTAACAACCCAGCATTAGGAATGAGATAAAAGTTAATCTTTCCTTAGGTCATTGATGGCTTCGATTGATCAAATCATTTAAATGAAGTAAGTCACCTTTTCTTACAAAATTGTTTTATCCTGAACTTCATACAGAAATGGTGAACTTGCATTATAGATTTAAAAATCTTAATAAAGCCTCTAGCAAGAATGACTAAAACACGAAGAGCCAATTTTATTTGTTAAATATATTCTATACTAAAAATCCACTATTTCTCTGATTTTTTTCTTATTGTCCCATTAAACCATAGTCCCATATGTAATCAAAGCTGTCCTACCTCCTGTGCACAACATAACTTCATTCGAAAACATTATATTGATGAAGTTTGTCTATGTGTAATAAATTGAAAATACTCTTGGGGAAATTAAAGAAATGACAATATTAATTTTTATAAAATGACAAAATGTGTTCAATGTATTTCACCCTTTAAATATATGAGAGTTTTAACATACACTCCTTTTGTCTCAAAGGATAAAACACTCTAAGATTTTAAAATGATTTCAAATTTTAAAATGATTTCTCCTTATCATAATACACATAATTCTCTGTTATAAAAATAATAAAATGCTTGTTTCTTCACCCATGAGGTGTGTTCATCTTAACTGTACCTCACACACCCTCTCCCCCCAACATGATCATAATAAAATATTTCTGAAATGTTTCAAATTGAGTTGTCATTTTTTTACTTGGTAATCAGAAAAGAGTATATCCAGCAAAGTATTTTTTTTTTTACAATAAATGGAGTAGATCATGCTTTTTTGTCTACTAAAACACTTCTAATAACTTTCTAATGGCAGGAATAATATTTCAGTGAAAAGTGAAAGTTTGATGGTTTCCACAAACTCCTTTTAAGAAAAATGCATTAAATGAAAAATCTATCATATATTTATTTTAAAAACTTCCCAAGTAAAAATAAGGATTGATAAAATAAATTCCAATGTTTATTTTAACATCTGTTATGTTTAGAACTTAACACTTATTTATACCCATATTCATTGCCTAGTAACTTGTTATTTCTATTAGAAAACCAATGTAATCAAGAAAATTAACATATTAAACTATAAGCACTTGCATTCGCTTTTTCACTGTTAGCTAACCATCAGTCATCAGATAGCTTAATTTGAAATCATTCATTGTAGATTTGGTTTATATTATTACAACTGTCTGAAAGTATAATTGTTATTGTCCTTCATTATCTTTATGTCTTTTTTAGTTTCATAAATTTTACAAACAAAATTTTCATTGATAGGACAATCTGAAGAAAAATCATAACATGTGGGACACCTAGGTGGCTCAGTGGTTGAGCTTCTACCTTATGCTCAGGGCATGATATGTGAGTCCTGGGACCAGTCCCACTCTGGGGTCCCCACAGGAAGCCTGCTTCTCCCTCTGCCTGTGTCTATGCCTCTCTCTCTCTCTGTCTCTCATGAATAAATAAATAAAATCTTTTTAAAAAAAAATAAGAAAAATATCATACCGTGTAATAACAACCTCTTCTACTAGCATGCATTTCCTATTAAGATAAGCTAAATAATATTATTTCTTTGCAAGGAAAATCGGAAAAAGCTGGACATTCTTTTAAAAATTTTTTATTGAGATGTAATTGACTTATATTAGTTTGAGGTGTACAACATTATGATTGGATATAACTATGTATTGCAAAATGATCTATCATACATAACTATATTTTTTTTCCTTGTGGTGAGAATTTTTTTTTAAGATTTTTAAAATGTATTTATTTTAGAGATAGAGCACACGTGCACATGAGCTGGAGGAGGAACAGAAGGAGAGGAAGAAGTAGACTCTGCTCTGAGCACAAAGCCCGATGTGATGCTGGATCCCACGATCCTGAGATCATGACCTGAGCTGAAATCAAGTCAGTCACTTAACCAACTGAGCCCCCGAGGCATCATATGATGAGAACATTTAAAATTTACTTAATTGGCAACTTTCAAATATATAATACAGATTTTTAAAATCCCATTGAAATCACTACCTTCCAGAATGGAAGCTCTCTTCTGTACTCCTATTATTGAAATAAAAAAATGAACATAGCCATGCTTTAAATAAGATGCTTCCAATCTGTTATTGACTGCTTTTGTTAAATAGTTCCTTCATTCTCTCTCTACTCTTTCAGCTTTATCTTGCTCATTTTAAAAATCAACCCAACTTCTCCCTGACAAGCAACTCCAACGTCTAAAAACTGCCTTATTCAAAATTCCCAGCATGTTTTTTTGCAATATTTCTTTCTTGCAATCTATTTTTAAACTTCCTATTTTGAAGGAAAGAAGTATAGACTCCCAGGAGGTTGCAAAGAAATGCACTGAGAAGTCTCATACACCATTCTTTCATCCATCAGCAATGTTAACTTCTTGCACAATCATAATACAATGTAAAAACCGGGAATTTATATTGGTGGAATCTGTAGAACTTATTTAGACTTCCCTAGTTATACATGCATTTATTTGCGTGTGTGTGTGTGTGTGTGTGTGCGCGCGCGTGTGTTGGCTCTATTTGATTTTAGCTCATGTCTAGCCTTCCATTACAACTAACACAATCAAGATAATCATGCAATAACCACAAGACTCTTTTTGTTACCCCCTTATAACAATTTCCATTCCCTTTACCTCCCCAATAACTCCTGTTATCCATTAACCTGTTACCCATCTCTGTAATTATTTTATTTTACAGGGACCCCTGGGTGGCTCAGCGGTTGAGCGCCTGCCTTCGGCCCAGGGCAAGATCCTGAAATTCCCAGATGGAGTCCCACATCAGACTCCCAGCCGGGAGCCTACTTCTCCCTCTGCCTCTGTCTCTGCCTTTCTCTCTCTCTGTCTCTCATGAATAAATAAATTAATTAATCAAAAAATATTTTATCTTACAAATGTTACATAAATGGAATTATTCCACAAGTATCCTTTTGAGATTAGCTTTTTTCACCCAAGGTTTATCCAATCTGTTGCATGTATCAATAGGATGTTCCTTTGAATTGTTGAATATATTCCATGGTCTGGATGTTTACTTAACCATTTAATCTACTGAAGCTGCAATGAACTAGACTATATGTCATACCAGCTGCTGGAGTGATTATACTATTTTACATTTCCACCAGTAATGTATGAGTAATCCAGTTTCTCCACATCATTGCCTGCATTTGGAATTACTATGCTTAATTTTACCCATTCTGATAGTCTGTAGTTATATCTCATGATGGTTTTAATTTGGATTTCTCTAATTGCTAATGATGTTGAGCATCTTTAAGCATGCTTATTTTCCATCTGTATCTTCCTCAGTGAAATGTCTGTGCATATTTTTTCCGGTTTTTCCCCCATTTCTTTTCTTTTTTTTTTTTTTTTTTTAGATTTTATTTATTTATTTGACAAAGAGAAAGAAGGCACAAGCAGGGGGAGCAGCAGAGAGAGAGGGAGAAGCAGGCTTCCTGCTGAGCAGGGAGCCCAATGTGGGGCTCAATCCCAGGACCCTGGAATCATGACCTGAGCTGAAGGCAGACACTTAACCAATGGAGCTACCCAGGTGCCCCTTTCCCCCCATTTCTAATTGATTTGTTTGCTGGGTTTTGAGAGTTATTCATATGTTCTACAGAACAAAAGCCTTTGTCAGATACGTGATTTATAAATATTTTTTCTCAGTCTGTCATTGCCTTTCACCTTTTTAAGAGTATCTTTCATGCAGCAAAAAATACTTTATTTTGATGAGGTCCAATATATCAGTTTTATCTTTAACAATTAAGCTTTTTGTGTCAAATATAGAAATTCTTTGTTTAGTCTTTGATACCAAAGATTTTGTCTTATGTTCAGCTCTAGAAGTTTTATAATTTTGTTTTACTTTTAAACCTATTCTGACTTAATTTTCACATAAAGTATGAAGTTTAGGGCAGGTTTATTTTTTTAACTACTGCCCTAGAGCCAACAGTATCACTTAAAATTGTGTTTGCCTTTCCAAAAGTCAAGTTTCTTCTTGGTTGTCACATAATTACTTGTCTCTCAAACTATTTCTTTTCACCTTTCCTACAAATTTAGTTTTTCATCCTTATCATATCTCTAAAGGTTCAAACACCTAACATTTACTCAGTTTATAATTTCCTGCTGTGAGTTTCACTTGCCTCCTTGCCAAATTTCAATTCATGGTTAAACATGTCAACAGTAAATTCACAGTATAGAATGTATCACCAAACAGAATTTCTGTCTTTCTTGTCTGGTTAATTCTGGGTCTTTACTAATATCTCCTTCTCATTTTCTCCTCTTTTTTTGCAACTGCTGAGCAGCCCAGAGAAAAATCATAAAATGATTTACATTCTCTGATCCTCTGCCAATCTTCTATTCATTCCTGTATTGATTTCTTGAGAACTTACACATTTTTATGTCATTGATTTATGTCTCTCTACAATATATATGTTTTTGGTGACCCTGCCTCTACTAAAAGTTTTCGAATGACTCATTGAAGAATTGAAGCCACGTGATTCTTTCTCAAATTCCCTCTAAATTTGACATTATACCTTCTCTTCTTTTTATCATCCTCCTTTTGTCTTTCATGAATTCCTTGTTTTTACAAATTTTTTTCTCAAGTGTCATATTCTGTCTCCATACCCTACTTTACTTCCTCTGTACATCTCCTGTAAGTGGTGATTTGTTTACCCAAGGTTTTATTCTCATTTTTACTCTTTTACTGAAATAAAAGGTTTTTTGTTGTATCCATTTCCATACTCATTACCCTTTTCTTGAACAAAATTAATTCTAAGTCTTACTAACATCTCTCACACTATTCCAGTTACACATTTCACATTTTCATTTGCCTCTTTGAAGTTTCCCCTGTTTGGATGCCTGCCCAGGATCAATTACTAACCCTTCAAAAAACTACTCTCATAATTCTTGTTCAGTTTGTGTCTATAGCTTTTCCATTATCAGTATCTTTATTTAATTGTTGTTGCATATAAGATTATTAAAATAGTTGCCTTGTTCATTCATCTTTCTAATCTCAATCTAATATATTCTAATTGATAAATCGTCTCATATTTTTTCTCACATCACTTATCCAAAATTATCAACAATTTCTTACTGCCTTCTAACCTCATTTAGAACTTTTCATTTTGTGACTTAAAATTTTTTTCTTTTCTTTTTCTTAACTATTCTCCTATTAGAAGTGAAAATCTCAGAGGAAGAGAAAAAATAAATACAAGATTAATCTCAGTTGATCTCTGGAATCAGATTATTTAAGGTTTTAATGTCTGCTCTACTACTAACTTGAAGCAAATTACCTACACTTTTGTGTCTCTGTTTCCACATACAAAAAAATAAGAAGAATGATAGTATTTGCCATATGGAGTTAGGATTAAATGGGAAAATGTGGGGAAAGGTCTGCACAGTTTCTGGCACAGAGTAGACGATCATACTGTTAGCCATTATTTCTTACTTTAAGGCTGCGATAAAACCAGAATGGCTTAGGGGTATTTATTCTTGGATATACCCAGATATTTTCAGAATATTATAAGGTTGTATATAAAGAGAAATCACTATTACATTTTACTTCTCTACAACTTTAAAGAAGAATTGTGAACAGAAGGTAGAAAATGCAATGTAATATTATTTGTTACTGCTAATCTTATCTTTTATTCTAAGACTTAAGATTCATGAAATGTGTGTTTTCTTATACGTTTCCTTTTAACTTTTTTTTTTTTTACCATAGTATAAAATACATATTGGTGAGATTTATTTTATCATTATTTTTTGTACCTATTCTTCATCTTTGTGTTAAGAATATATGGCAAACTATTGATACCAGGTCATTGACTTGTGAACTTTTTCTTCAGCTCTTATTTTTATTCAAAACATCAGCAAAGCTCAAGTGTTCTTTTTTGTTCTCAAAAAAAGATTGAGATCTAATTGATGTAAATTTGAATAATATCCAGACAAGTGGTGGTGCCGTCATATGTTTTGTCATATAAAGCTCTTTTTTATGGCCTTCCTAGATCATTGTTCATTTTCCACGTAACTTACATCATGTTAAAATTTTCATTATTATTTTCTGATGATTTTTCTCTTTTCTAATGAACGTATTCTGAGGGTATTTATATAGTTTTGAGGACTACCTTGAATGTTTCTCCATTAAACTAGAGGAGCAAATGGTAGCTGATTTATTCATTTGTACACATACTCATGATCACACACATGCTCATATTTATGACTATCTATGTCTATATCTATATACCACATCAATAACTACATTGTGAAAAATAGGCAAAATTTAAACGGTCTCAGTTCTGACCTCTCTATCTTTTACGATAGCTTAATCTTCCTATCTGTCTAACTTTCATGCAATTTTGCTTTGACAAGACACAAGAAAAAATAAACAGACAGTATTTATCTCCCCAAAATTACTTTTGATTATAAATGGAAAACATATTTTACTATACTGATGCATGCACAGAGTGAGGAAAGGAGAAAGAAGGATAGAAAGAGAGACCAAGAGGGTAATCATGCAAATGTGGCAAAATACTAGACCTTGGTGACATGAGTAAATGGATCTGGGAGTTAGCTATTTACTAAAATTTTTATTTTAGTTTGGAATAATAAGTTTAATAAAAATGCCAACAGAGACAGTGTTGTCCTTTGAATACATCTTCCCTCTGCCTTGTTAACCAAAGACTTTCCAGCAGAGAAGTAAAGACAGGAATACTTCACATTTGGGTAAAATATCACCTGTGTTACTAATAAGGATAATATTGGCACATGTGATTTATGTCATTAGTCAAGTATGATTTTTTAAATATGTTGGGTTTAAGTATTGAAGTTACAATCAATTAGAGCTATCACTGTTTTCTTTTCAGGAGGTCAAAATTCTATCAGGACTGGCCTGATTCCACCTTCACAAAATACCTTTTCCAATGTCAATTCTCCCTGCTTTGGTCATTCCTGGAACCACTGCATTAGCAGATATTTTGATCCCAGATTTGGAGAAACATCAGACCAGTAGATCAAAAAATTCTTAGGTCACTCTGTATGCAAAGTTGAAATTAATTTCTCATTTTGTTCTCCATCCTAAATTATGCTTAGTATCATTGTTGAATAAAGTCATTGAAAGTTTAAAAATAAGACTGAATGGCAACATGTAGATATAACACAAAATATTCCAAAAACCAAATATAATTTTTATCCCTTTAATAAGTTACCAGGGAGAAGTAAAGTTAAAATAATAAAATATTTATCTAACCTTAAAATCTGAAACCAGTGTTTCAACAAAGCAAAGTCCAAAATCCATTCTTGTCAATTTGCTGTCTTGCTCAGTATCAGATGGAGGCCTGCTTAATACCTAGGCAGAACTGGTGTTCACTGAATAAGCAGTTGCAATGAGGAGGGCCTCAGGTTGGAATGAGTGTTTTCTGTTGTTTTTATTCAGGGCATAAAGAGTTTTGTTCAATCAATCAGAGGTTCACTGTTTGCCTCACCTTGTGCCTTACTTTTCTAAGAGTAAAAAAGATGAAAAAAAAAAAAAAAAAGAGGGGCTCCTGGGTGGCTCAGTGTGAGTGTTTGCTTTTGGCTCACGTCATGATCCCAGAGTCCTGGGATTGAGTCCCACATCAGGCTCCCCACAGGGAGCCTGCTTCTCCCCCTGCCTATGTCTTTGCCTCATTCTCTTCTCATTAATGAATGGATACAATCTTAAAAAAAAAAAAAAACATGCAAAATCATCTCAAGACTGGATTGAACAACCACAGCATTCAGAAAACAATTCTATTGCAACGTTTAATGGAGATATTCTAAGATAGTCTAAGAAATACATCCTATGTTCCTAGAACCCAGTATTTGGTGGTACCGAGGACATAACAATAATTCAGGGGTATGTAACTGTGTAGGATCTAACTGGTAAAAATATTCTTGACTTTAGTCATATCAGGTTGCCACTGAGGGGGCCAGGTGTTTAGAATCCATAACCCGTACACTAAAACTCCCAAAAGCTTTGGGAAGAAAAAAAAATCTCTCAGCAAGATGCTAATTTTGGCACTTTGCATTTACTGTGTCTGAGGAGACATACATTTATACTTAACTGCTTCCTCTCTTACAGTGACATTTGAGACACTGACAATTGTTACATTCCTGTTAAACAAAATGTATTTGAGGTAACTTTATTTTCTGATGTAGGATTTCTGTCTCAGTCCGTTTGGGCTGCTATATATATCATGGTGCCATTGACTAAATGGTTTATAACAACAAATTAATTTCTCAGTTCTGGAGCCTGGAAGTCTGAGATCAAGGTGTTAGTATGGTCAGTTCTGGTGAGTAGATTGCTGTCAAATTTGTATTTTTGGTGGAGAGAGAGAGAAGGAGAGAACTCTCTGGGGTTCTTTTTATAAAGGCATTAGTCTCATTCATGACGGCCCCATCCTTATGGCCTAATTACCTTCAAAGGCCTCACCTCCTAATCCCATCATTTTGGGGCTTAAGATTTCAACATATGAATATTAGGAGGGCACAAACATTCAGATCATCGCAACATTCTAAAATTCTTTCTATCCAGTAAGTTTTTGCCATTAAAAAGATTTGAATATATGCTTTATCTGTTAATGTAACATGGATAAACTCTTATGCATAGGCATTTATAGTTTTATGCCTAATGAGGGTTGTTTTCAGACCCATTTTTAATATTCATGGAGCCCAGGAGAAGAGTACAACAATCCCACATACCATTTGTATAAGGTTTCTTCTTACTCCACAAGTCTAAACTTGTCAGCTTTCTCTGAAAAAGTGTTCCTACATGCCCCACCTCATCATATCTCAAGTTCCATAAGGAAACTGAGACACAAATTTAAAATTCTCAGAATTCAAGGAATATAAACCAAAATATGGATGTGAGGGCAAAGCCAGCTTTTGACCCTTGGAATTGTCCTTTGTTCCTCCACCCACTTGCCTTTTATTCCAATACCAAAAAACAGCCACCCTTGGCTATGCCTTAGATGTACAGTATGTGCACCTGTCACCCTGTACTCTCAGGAAGAGAGAACCAGGGGACATTTCTATGAAATCCTTGAAAATAGGTACAAGACCATTTGAGCAAGACCTTTCAAAATTCTGCATATGCTTTGTGTGTAGCTCATGAAGGGCCAGAGTGAGGACTGTGGCAGAATGACCTATTTCTTGGGTCTAAATGATGAAGGATAGTTAGAAGAAAGGCAGATAGGGACAAGAGGGGCCCTCACCCTAAGAGGAAACCACCCTTAAAAAATTTTACACCACCCTGTAGAAGCCCTCCACCCTTTCCTACAGGATAGATGACAAAAACTTGATTGAGTGACAGGTACAGGGAGGGTTAATCAAGTTAAAACAGTCCAGCCAACGAGGCCATAAAACCCCCTAAATTTAGAAACTACAAGGGCAACCTTCTCCTATCCCCTCCCTCCTTGGAAGCTTTGTACTATCACTTTGCTATCACGGATTGAACTTTGCTGCCCACCGCACTTCATCTGGTCTACCTCTTCATTCTTCAAAGTGGTGTGACCAAGAACCGTGAGCACTGATGGAGAAGGAAATCCTGCACCATAAATATGGTGCTGATTGTAACCAGCACCTTTATGTATGTCACATGTTGTGCCTAAGAAACCCACCTTCTAAGATCATTGTTTTCCTCTATAAACAAATGCAGAGCCAACCCAAGCCCACTCTCTTCACAGGTGCCACAGATATATGAAAAGATATTTAAATGAAGAAATAGTGTTCTACACTGTAATGCCCAAAAGACATGTCTGTCTGTCTTCCTTCCTTCCTTTCTTCCTTCCTTCCTTCCTTGAAAAAGGAGAGATCACTCAAGCTGGGAAGGGGGGCAGAAGGAGAAAGAGAGAGAGAGAGTCTTAAGTAGGCTCCATGCCCAGCACAGAGCCCTGAGATCATGACCTGAGCCAAAATCAAGAGTCAGATGCTTAACCAGTTGAGCCACCCAAGTGCCTCCCAAAGACACGTCTAATGAAAACCATTTCCCCTGGCTTCAGCTACTACTATATACAAAGCTTTTTCTGGCCCACTATCTGCTAGAGTAACTCACTGTCCTCATTCATGTAGTAAGGTTTGTGTCTGGTTTAGCAAGACCAGTCTTAGAAAGTTGAAATTGCAGCTAAAATCTCTAATAATGTAGCTAAGACCATCCATGTGGATGTCCAGGGTTTGCTAATCAGGGATAAGTGGTCTAGCTCCTACACCTTACTTGGCCAGAATTTGTTAGAGGATCCCTTGGTTATCAAGTGTGCGAATGTCCATAAGGAAGCTGCACCTTTACCCAAGCCATGAGTGGTTTCATACATTTGTTGATCCCTGGAACTTTGTGCTAGGACCAGTAGGTACACCGCTCTTTTCTATGAATTCAGTTACTTTCCAGTGAAAAGGCAGCAGTGAACTGACAAGGTCAAAAATACAGGTGATCTAAGTTTTACAAGCCATTTTCCTAAACAGAATAGTGAATGAGAGGCTTTCACAAGACCCAAAATAGGTCTACATAAACTATTAAGATCAAAGCTCCCTGATAACATACCCATGTTCAAGGCCTTAGTTACATGAGAAACCTAAGCCACCTCATTTATATTTTGTTCCATAAATTTTACCTTCTATGTCTATCTCCAGAGGCACACAGATCAATGTAGCAAATATGTGTTTAAAGAGCCCAATAAACACTGTCCTGTTTGTGGTGTTTTGTTTTGTTTTGTCTTTTTAATATGCGTGCTCATCCAATTGAGAAATCTGATAAGTAATTAAAGCTGCTGAGGACAAGGATATTACTTTTATCTTCGATAAAGTTGGTATTGAGAATATGGCTTTTTCTGTGTAAGAAAATTTCACAGGACTGAGCTCCAGGATTAGATCTTATGCTTTTTGTGGTCAGCAAACTCATCAAGGAAAGAGAGATGTGGCACATGTATGGTTTCTCTTTCCAAAGCCACCATTCTGGCACTTTGCCTTTCCACCCGTCAACTTCCACCTGCAGGGAGAAATCGCATGTGACTTAGAGAAGGCAGAAATGTCTGATTAACAAAGTGCTCTTCATACTAACACCAGATATAAAATACACATTGCATTGGGGATGCAAAAATTACCCCCTCAACAGAAATGATATTTCATTTGCCAGAAAATTAAACAAAACCAAAAACAGGGGAGATGAAGGAAAGCTGAGCATGGGCAGTGGGGGAGAGGAGGTAGAAAAGACACTTGACACTTAACACAATCTTATCAACCTCCAACATGCTAGAAGTTTCTATTTCTATTCCTCTCTAGGTCAATTTGAAAGAAAATGCTAATTGGCGCATTTAACCTAATGGAAAGAGAATAATGACCTTGTACATGATTGGTATTCCTGCTGACAAAAATATTCACCAGAGACTTTGTAAGCAGATTATGTTTGGTTTCCAGTATCTCTGGATCTTTCTTATATGAGCCTATTAGTCAATTGTAAGACTTCTTAACAAAGCCAGGTTTCAAGATTTATTTTTGAAATTTTGGCAGGTATAGGTATTTAATTTTGCAATTAAGTATTTTATATCCAACTAATACTCTTTGTTAAGTTTTATGCTAATTATCTAATACAATAAATGCCACCTGCTAACCTATCTAACCAAGTACTTTCTAACAGTTACAAAATGCACATTTTGCCTTTTTAGAGGTCGACTTTAAATTAGGGTGGTACTAGGATACTTCTTATTTCCCTTGTTATACTTACTGGCTTTATCATTCACATATAAGATAGGTAGATGATAGATAGATAGATAGATAGATAGATAAATAATTATCTGTATCTATAGCTTTTAGTTAAATGAATTCTAATTTTGTTACTGACTCATAAAGCAACATTTTATTTTATTTGCCCTAAAGCTACTCTGAAAGTAGAAATCAGTTAAATTAAATCCTAATCTGAGGTTGATAATAACTTGACATATAAATTTGGACAAATTGCTTAATTTCCCTGAGCTCCATTTTTGTCCAACTGTAATGATTTCTCAGCCTGTTCCAATTCCAACCCCTTATGGACATATCGCTAGTAGGCAGGTCATTTCAGCAGGGAAGCTCCAGGATTTAAAGCAATGGATATGTTTACGAGTCATACACCCACGTCACATTCATTAACACTTTTTGATATGCAGTTTTGTTATTTTCAAAATAATATCATCAATGTTCTCATTCATTTGGGGAATATAAATAATAGTGAAAGGGAATATAAAGGAAGGGAAAAGAAATGTTGGGAAATATCAGGAAGGGAGACAGAACATAAAGACTCCTAACTCGGGGAAACGAACTAGGGGTGGTGGAAGGGGGGAGGAGGGCGGGTGTTGGAGGGGAATGGGTGACGGGCACTGAGGTGGACACTTGACGGGATGAGCACTGGGTGTTTTTCTGTGTGTTGGTAAATTGAACACCAATAAAAATTAATTAAAAAAATATATATATAAAAAGAAAAAAAAAAAGAAAGAAAAGATAAGCTACAGGGGCAGGTGGAGAATATTTGCAAATTACGTATCTGATAACAGACTTGTACCCAAATGATATCAAGATCTCTCACGCCTCAATAATAAAAAGATAAATAAAACAATTTTAAAATGCAAAAAAAAAAAAAAAGTTTATGAACCCTCAGGGATCCCTGGGTGGCTCAGTGGTTTAGCGCCTGCCTTTGGCCCAGGGCATGATCCTGGAGACCCAGGATCGAGTCCCACATCAGGTTCCCTGCATGGAGACTGCTTCTCCCTCTGCCTGTGTCTTTGCTTCTCTCTCTCTCTCTCTCTCTCTGTGTGTGTCTCTCTCATGAATAAATAAATAAAAAATTTTTAAAAATAAAATTTATGAACCCACCCTCTAAAAAAAATAATATCATCAATGATATCATCTCTTTCAAAGAATCAGGGGGATCAAATAAAATAAGATCACATAAAATCATTTTGTGCCTGCAGAGCAGTATTTAGTTGTAAAAAACTGTTCTAATTCCAAGAAAAAACTTCCATACCTCAGGGGTGATGCTCAGTGTACACTACTACATGGCTTGGTAACTGAGATTATAATTGTTTTAGTCATAATTTCTACTTTATTCAATCGGAAGTATTTATAGCATTTATTTATTATGTGCCTGGAATTAGTGTCATATATTTACAAGTCATTTTGTTCTCACTTTTGTTTCTGACAGAATAGTTTTTTTTTTTTTTTTTTTGTTCAATATTCTTGTGTTTTTCTGCCCTCCTGATCAACTTTAAGCCATGGTTTTAAAACTTATGAAAGAGTGCCATGCCTTGCTTTCTTTGAGCCAGCAACAAGATAAAGGTGAGGGATTGTTTTTGACATGGAACTAAATAATATTTTCTCTTCTATTTCGGACACTCCTAATGGTAAAATGTTTACTCTTGACCATCTATAGGTCTCCTATTCCTGGGAGAAGCAGCTCACCAACTTGGTTACCCTTCACAGGGAATCTGGACTTTGTGATTATAAAGGGTAACTTCATAATGGATTGAGAACAGCTGACTGACATGCCTTGAAGAATTATCATGTGAATAGATATACAAGTGAGTAGATATACAAGGTAAACAATTATGCTGCACTGACAATGTCACTCCTATCTGGCTTAATAGATTCCGTGCAATGGAGAAACAATAACTAACTGACCTCCTGATCTGAATCCTACCAGATCATGGGAGGGTTCTTCAAATAGTAGCAATAGTACTTGATCAAGTCAGTACAGTTCCATCAGCCCCTCAAGGGCCCCAAATTTTGATTAGTGTAATGCTGGATCCAGAGTAGAGAAACGATGCGTGATTAGAATCCACCTTAAGTAGTAAAAGTTAAGACAGTGTCTTTTTTAATATATAAATTTATTTTTTATTGGTGTTCAGTTAGCCAACATACAGAATAACAACCAGTGTTCATCCCATCAAGTGCCCCCCTCAGTGCCCGTCACCCAGTCACCCCCACCCCCCGCCCACCTCCCTTTCCACCACCCCTAGTTCGTTTCCCAGAGTTAGGAGTCTTTCATGTTCTGTCTCCCTTTCTGATAGATAGGATAGATAGATAGATGATAGATAGATAGATAGATAGATAGATAGATAGATAGATAGATAGATTGATATCTTTTTATTGGAAAAGTAGCAGGAAGTTTAGACTTAAATTTAGTCTCAGACCTGTGACATATTAGCTGTATTAGTACATATTAGCTGTATTAGTACATCAAGTACTAATGTACTAATACATTAGTATTGTATGTTAGTACATTAGTACATTAGTACATGTACATGTACTAGTACATGTATTAGTACATACATACAATACTAATGTATTAGTACATTAGTACTTGATGTACTAATACAGCTAATATGTACTAATACAGCTAATATGTCACAGGTCTGAGTCTAAATTTAAGTCTAAACTTCCTGCTACTTTTCCAATAAAAAGATATCAATTTGTATCAGAAAGTATCAAAATGATCAAATATAAACCGTTTGATAATTCTCTCCCCACCTCTTTTAAAATATTTAGCACTAGGCATCCTTTCCTAACTTTCACTTCACTTTAATGTCAGTCTCAGAAATCAGGCAACAGCTGCCTTAATAATCTCCTTGCCAATATCCACCACCCCTATACGCTGTTGCCAGATTTTTTTTTTTTCTTAATAAAACTATCGTGTCCCTTCCCAGATCAAATCACTTGTATGGATTTTTCCTGTTGGAATGAAAACACAAATAAACTTCTTGGTTTGTAAAACAAGGCTTTTCTCAAGTAGTCTTTCTTCCATCTCTTTTCTCCCACTGCCCGTGTGTTGAAGTTATACTGGCCTTTCTACTCCTCCTCAAAACTGCCATTCATTTTTCTTCTAAGGAAGTGTTGAACATTAGCTTCATCCATTATAATGAAGGGCTGGGAAGATACATGAACTATTTCCATTTATGTATTCAATATTTTTATAAAATATTTAAAACTCTAATACAATTTTTAGAGGGTGAAAAAAGGAAATTTGGTAGTGTTAATTGCCTGGGAATATATTTTTCGATCGATGTCAACATGTCCTTGGTGATATTTTATTTTTTCTTTGTTCTTTATTATTAAATGTATTGTGACATGTTATGTCAAGGAAATAATGTTGGAGCTGTAAAGATCATAGCTGGGTGACTGCACTTACAAGAAACCTTATAAATTTTAATAAATGACCTTTCCAAGAGGCTGTCAATAGCAACAACTTTTGGCAATAAGTCCAATAATTTATTCTATGTCTACATATCTATCCATCCACATTTGTACAAGTTAATTTACAATTAGGTTTGGAAATAAAAAAATATGTTAATGTTGCTAAGTATTACTATTTAAAGATACTTAGAGCATTGCTTTTACCTACATTTTTCAAAGTTTTATAAATAATGTCAATTTTTCCATTTGTATAACATAAATCTTAAAATGTACAGGAATGTATGCATGTATACAGAGAGAAGAAATGTATCCTAAACAACGTGTTTGTCAGAACGCTCAAGGCTTGCTTTTCAAATTATGTGTAATGTGACAAAGCAAGGGGGAAACCCTGTCATTTTAGCTTTGGAGTGCAAACATGCTAATGAGTACATATTCTGGCATAAATGTGGTTAGAAATGTACTGTGTCAAAGAGATTGATCTCCATAATAGTTAATGAATCTGAAATGAAGAATAGAAGATACAGTGTCCTAGATCCAATTTTATTGCTTGGAATTATATTCGCCCTTGGCAAAGCAGCTTGTTTATTGGTGCTCATTATAGCTGATACAGTATTGTAAACTACTTTCATCTAGAAATAAAGGTTATCAAAGATCATAACATAATGCAGGCATGAGGAGTTTTCACAACACTTCAACATGCTTTTATTACTGACTATAATACAGCAATACATGTAGTGTAAGTATTAGCATTACAATTATATTACCAACACCTTACCTGTAGTTTTAGTGTCAAGAGACATTATATTTAGTCAAGCTTGGATAATGGTGCAACTAAAAACAGTATTGAAAAATCAAAACTGAATGCATGGCAAACATTTAAAAACACGCAGGACAGATTTATTATTCATATTGAACACAATTATTCCGCAGCACCAATGAAAAGAAAGCAGAAAACAACATGACACGATAAGGACTGCTATTGTTTTAATCTCAATTTACGGGAATCCTTTTAGCTTAAAGGATCCTGGGCAGGAGGTGGCAAACTAACGTTATGAAACTATTGTGTTCTACAAATTTTAGAACTTAAAAGTTATCGAATTTTTCTTTCATATGGAGATATTTAAAGGGCGATAATTTCATTGTACTGGTTATATGGAAGCCATACCTAAGCGAAGTTTGGATATTTGAAATAATCTTAAAATGAATTGTCTACCCATTAAGCATCTTTAATTGAATGGTTTTTAGAATTTAGTAGACATTTTTAATGTCACTCAGAAAGGTGATGCTCTATGCTTCTATGAAAAGACCATGTTCCTCTTCCATCCCACCAGTGTCAAAATGTATGAATAGGTGATTAAAGGGAAAACATGAATATCTTGCCAAAAACATGAAATGACATTTGCTGAATGGATGAATGTCAGCTTTTGTTTTCAAATCAAGCTATTGGAATTTTATAAAGCTTTGTCAACTGTGTCATATATAGCACCGAGATTCTTTGATTCACTTTATTATCAAATACTTGTGAAGAAAAAAATTCATTTGATTAACATTCTTGATATAGTATTTCCCAACATCCTATCACAGTACCTATGAAAACAAAGAAAAAGATGTGCTTTATAAAGATGCACCTTATCCTATAAAAGACACATAACTTTTTTTTTCAAATATTGTGTGAATTCTACTTAGTAAGATAGTGACTTAAGGAGAAAGAGATATATACAATATGGTGCCAAAAATGCTTTCCTATAGATGGCATTGATGTTGAATAAATCTCTATTTATTATTCTCTATACATATCCATTTTAGAAGCTCAAGGAAAATAAAACACTGGACCTGAAAGACAAAGAGCCAATAGATCATATTATAAAAAATCCAAGGTTGAATTGTCATGTTGTCAATTAGTTCTGCATGTCAAAGAATAATTAGGGGAAGTTTATATTGAACTTTTATTATTATTAGTTTAATTCCTACTACACACTCTCAATTGGGCAGACTGAAGGCAATTTGACCATTCATCATTGAGGAGGTGAGAGTAATAGCATTAGTTTAAAAAATACAGATTGTTTTGGCAAAAGCCACCCAATTGGTGTTTTCATCATCTAAGAACTATTGAAGTGATAAAAAATAATATGACATTAAAGAAAAATACTGCAGTAGAAAGTTTTTATATGCTGATGACATAGAGTGTTAGATATTTATAAAAATAATATTCTGCAAGTTGCAAAATACGATATTATAAAAGTGTCTCATATATTAAAACCTGGATGCTGCAGTCGGTTAAGCATCTGATTCTTGGTTTTGGCTCAGATCATGATCTCAGTGTCATAAGGTCAAGATCCACATCAGGATCCATGCTCAGTGCAGGGATGGCTTGAGATTCTCTCTCCCTCTCCTTCTGCTCCTTCCCCTCATGCTCTCTCTCAAATAAATAAATAAATCTTTAAAAAAGAAAAGAAGCAAGATGACATGCATTGTGTCTGTTTCAAAGAGTAGCTATAAAGACAGGAGTGACCACTAAGATATAAAACAAGTGAAAAACAAACACAGAACAGATGTATTTCAAAGATAAAATGTTGGATTAAAAGGTTGAACTAAATAAAGGAGAGCAAATTAACCAAAAATTCAGTGGCAGAGTTGACATCACATGGAGGAAGTAGGGAACAGAAGTAAAAAAGAGGAAATTAAACACTGATGTAAATAAGAAGTCAAGATAGACTGCTGTAGTGCAGAGAACATGGATGAAAATAAGTAGAGAGAATATATATGGAAGAATAAATTAAAATGAAATTTACTTCAAGAAGAAACAAAAAGTACAAAGGAAACAATTATGAAAGACATAATTAGGAATGCCTGGGTGGCTCAGTGGTTGAGTATCTGCCTTTGGCTCAGGTAGTGATCCCGGAGTCCTGGGGTCAAGTCCTGCATTGGGCTCCCTGCAGGGAGCTTGCTTATTTATCCCTCTGTCTATGTCTCTGCTTCTCTCTAGGAGTCTTTCATGGATAAATAAATGAAATCTTTTTTAAAAAAAGACATAATTAAAAAGTGTTTTATTGGGTTAAAAACATGCCTTGACAACATAGACTCAAATTGCTTACTACAGTTGAGCAAAAACAAAAACCAAAAAACCAGACCACATATACCATGAAGAAGATCAATTTTCATTTTGAGGAATTAAAAATTTAAGCATCTAGATAAAACAAGTTACAAATAATAAAAAATCAATTAGTGCTCAATATTCTTCTGTACAATGTTAAATGAAAAGATAATAACATGGTTTTGTGGAGAAATACACAGTTGTAAACAAGAAATCCCTATGCATTTAATTCACTGTTCATATATAAAAACCATTTCCAAATATGATGATAGCAGAGAGGAAAAGAAAAACACAGCACATTTCTCTTTTTTCCATAGAACAGAGTTAGATGATATTGCTCAGGGATATTATAGGGAAAAACACGTTAAAATAGTTGTGCGATATGTACAAAATAACTTCTAGTTTGGAATAAGGAGCCATCAAGGATTCATTTTTTAAATTATCTATTTATTTGAGAGAGAGAGAGAAAGAGAGCATGAGCAGGAGAGGGGTAGGGGCAGAAGGAGAGGGAGAAGTAGATTCCCTGCCAGAGCAGAGAGCTCAACATGAGACTTGATCCCAGGACCCTGAGGTCATGACCTGAGCCAAAGGCAGACACTTAACTGACTGAGCCACCCAGGTCCCCTGCCATCAAGGATTTTAATCAGGCATATGTCATAAGATTTACACTGAGAAATATTCTACAATGTGAAAATTGTATTTGATGGTAGTAATATTAGTGGATATTAGTAACTAATAGTCCTAATAAGACTTTTTGTATAAAAATATGAAGCCTGAGTAGGGGTGGAGGGATCAATGGTAGTGATGGTAAAGAGAATAAGTAAGATATAGAAGAGATAATATCAACTAGATTTGTTGAACAATTTGAAAATGGGGATTTAGATATAGGGGAGAGAAATCACGAAAACTGGGGGGGTGGCAGATGGTTCAGTTGTTTGAGCATCTGACTCTTGATTTTGGCTCAGGTAATGATCTCAGGGACCTGGGATCAAGCCTGCATTGGGATCTACACATAGCAGAGAGGCTGCTTCTCTCCTTCTTCCTTTCCCTCTGCCCCATTGCTCAGATACATACATACATACATAAATCTTTTTTTTTAAATCACTAAAAGTAACCAAAAGTCACTTCCACATTTCTTACTTGATGGAATGGATGGATTCTGGTATTTTTCATTGAGAGATGAAAATTAGCACAATAATCACATTTTTAGGGGTTAGGAAAGGGAAAAGAGAGGATATTATGGCTTCATTTCACATATTGATTTTGAAGGTGCCCATTGGAGTACAGAGAGATATAGAGTGGGCAAATCAATAGGTACATCTGGAGTCAGGAAGCAGAGAGTGATAAGTGATGAAGACTGTCATTAAAAAAATAAGAATGGATGAGATTCAGCAGGGATGATATATACATGCAGGTTTGTAATTGGTGGGTCCTGAAATATTGTTCTCAGAAGTGTTTCTAGGTGGCCCTGGAAATAAATATTTTTACCTTTGTCTTTCATGAAAGCCTGGAAGAGCTTAGTGTCTGGAGATTTAAGATGTTGTCTACCCTGACACTTCCATTCCTAATTTCTGCAATAAAATGCAAATATTTAGATGTCAAGCACTTTATCAGGCAAAGACATTTGAAATAGAGCAATCAAAAATGTGATGTCCCAGGAGACAAGAGAAAGGGACTGTCTGGTTGCATCAACCAATTTATCTAATTAATTTGACACTACCACGTCATTGCCAATCATAATAGAAGCTATTTCAGTTATAAATTTAGAAATGCAACTTAAATGCTTGGAAAAGGCAGGAAAATATGATTAACTATATATCAACTCTTCTTTTGGGAAGCTTGAGTATAAATGAAAGGAATAAGTTACATTGATGGCGAGAGATTTAGTGTGAAGAGAAGGAGAATGATGGAATGCTTATAAGTAGGGGGAAGAGAGGAGCAAAGTGCAATAGGTTTACGATATAAAGAAGGTTCTAGGTGGAAAAATGTTCCTGGAAAGAATACAGCTGTGAGATGATTCACAGAAGATAAAAAATGGGATTATGGGTGTAAATGCAGATTAGGACAGAACTGGAGAGAATTCCCACATAGAAGCTCCTATTTCCTTTATAAAGAAACAGGCAGTACCATCTGCTTAGAGTGGGTAGGAAATGTTGAATAGAAGTAATCTCAAGGAGAATAGTGGAGACTTGAAATAGTGGTTTCAAGAAAAGAAAGAGATTGCCTATTATGGACTCATTACCTTGTCAAACAGCTAACTTTGAAATCATGAATATGTAATGGGACAAAATATACTATGCATACTAGGCATGCCACCAGCATTTATCTCTTTCATATAAAATTACATGTTGCTGTGAAAATCTGATGTTGCCTTGCCTCGCACACATTTTTTTCTCCTACTTCAGATTTACTTTATTTTTTAATGTGAGCCTGCATGAGAAATTTTGCATACGTTATTTTATAATCTATTAAAATAATCATGATGTTTCCCTCTAACTTAGATTTGTTCACTTTATTAATGTGCTTCCTAAGTTGAAACCCTCTATACGATCATCCTTTCTGAGAGCAGCTTCACTTAAACCAAAATTAGAAAAAGGAAGAGGAAGAGGAGAGGGAGGGGAAAAAATGAAAGAGAAACATGTGCTAAGCGTGGTGCTAAGAGTTTTTTACTTAGAATCTTCCCTCTGTCTGACGTTCGCTTTCGTATTCATATTCAAGTTAGGCCCCTGATGTCCATCAAGTGATGGAAATGAGGATCACCTAATGCTTTTGAGTATGTGAGTTATTTTTTGCCTCTCTTGCATATTATGCAGTTATGCCACATACTTCATATTCACTTCTTAGGCATTGTGCGAAAAAATTCAAACTTTCTAACAGCTCTGAGCCAAAAAAGCAGCCAGTCCCAGTCCAGCTGTACCATTCAGAACTTTTCCTAGACAACAGGAGAATAGTGCAATTCTTTAGTGGGATCGATTGATACCCACGGTCCCTTGTGTAATACAGACCAAATATCTAACTTTTTCTCATTATAAATAGCCTTCTGGGCCGCACTTATCTAGGTCACTCATGTTTTCACTATTGTTAGCCTACACTGTGATGTAGTTTTGGCATACTCTGGATTTAATCTGAATGACAGGGAAATGTTTGGAAAATGATTTAAGTCCTGTATATGCCACTGTGTTGAAGGATGGACCCCAGTATAATTTTCCCCTCATTTGAAATATTTATCTAAGTGACAGTGCCGTGTTATTTTGTCATATTTCATATTTTTATTTATTCACATAGGCTGTTTTCTTAAGAATCTATCTTGGGAAGGTAATCTTTTATAGTTCAAAATGTGTAAAAAAATAATTAGAAGTTTTCTGAATTGGAGATGACGGGGAGGAATAGAGCATTACAACCAAGTACTGTGATTTTTAACAAACCTTATGGTTTATTTCAAATGGTGATATTCAAACAGAGATCACTCAGGGAAAAAGGATGCCTATTTTTTTATTGTGAATCACAATTTCTTTCCTGTAACTGTCCCAAAACTTTTTTGGTATCGATTTTACTTATTTTTTATTATTATTATTTTTTTTTACTTTTCTAATAGGAAAATTGTTAAAATCAATGAGGAAGAGGAGGATGAAGACAAATGTTATTGCTCTTACAGATATTGTGGGTTTGAAGGGGATTTTAAAATTAATTTGAAATGTCTTTCCTTTTGTTTTCTTTAACTATATGATGTCTGTTTCTCCTTAAAAGAACTGACTCTAGCTATCCATGCTGAGTCACATACTTTGATGAGAGTCTATGCTTATGTTTTCTTTATTATTTTCCCGAGATTATCCAACACCTTCAAAATGGATCAATGGAAAATATTCTCTTTTTATTGTCAGACTGTATTTCCTTTTAGTCTAGAGCTTCACTTATGCATTTTTGTTGGAGACCAGTGTCTAAATGAACTGGCTTATTCCTACTTGAAATGGAATGTAGACTCTATGGGCATAAACCATGTCAGAATCAGCCACAGAGTGAATCTCACTGGCTGTAGTGCATGGCAATAGCAAATATAAATTGTTATATATATATATCTGGACATAAAATTTTTTCCTCTTTAATCTTAAATATTCCTAATTGTGGACCTCTTATAAATGTTAGAATATGACAACAAAATCAGTTAATTTGGTCACTATATTTCAAACAGCATGATCCAAGAAAACTAATTAAAATGGAATTTTGGCATCAGTTGTGCTTATTTTCTTTTCAGGCACATGGATATTTTGGCTATTCATATACTTCATTACTTGACATATGGTAGAAGTAGGTGTATGACATGTTCCCTGAAATTTTCACTAAAATGCATTGGTACAAATCACAGGAGGCCTAGAGCTCCTTCACAGGGTGAACCAAACCTGCCACTTTACTATCTTTATCAAACCTCTGGCACAACATCTATTTCTTCCAAGACTTTTATCATACTGCAAGATAATTTTCTTTCCCATGACCAAAGAAATATTCATCATACCTGCGTGTCCTATAATGCTAAATTCCATAACTCCACACATGACTGTAGTCATAAAATGACATGGAGGCAATTTTGTGGTTGATGCTTTTCCCCAAAGGAGGTTCCATATATTATCTGGGAACACATCTCTGATTGAGTGGCAATGTAAGGTTGTTGCGTTTTGGAGCCTTCTCTAATTAAAAAAGTATCTATCACTAAATAGGACACTAAGTAGGATTCCCATAATTTCTTTGGATTTGGCATCATTCCTAGGGGCTCCCATGGAGATGACATTAAGTGTTTTCATAAACTCAGAAGTGTTTGATAGTTACATGCATTAATAATTCAGCTTAATTTTGATGTAAAAAATCAGGGCAGTAAGAAAACTAATGTCTCAAAAATTATATGGTGATGATAGTGGTAGTAAAACCTACTTTTGATGACCTTTCTCCGTAATAGAAGTAGGCTGGAATATGGAGAACTGGTGAGAGTTTATACATTTAAATCTGAGGAAATAACATTTAGTGGTACATAGAAAATCACTAAGACACAGTCTTCTATGGGACTCACTTTGATAGACTATCCATTTATTATACAATTTAAAACAAAAAAAATTTAAAAAGATTATTTAGTTTTTCAGGTAGTATCGATGTTTATATAAAATGTTGATTTCATATAATAAATAAGATAGTATTGATTCTCTATATGAAATAAATAAATTAATAATTGTGACAGTTCATTTTAATGAAGAGCAAAACACAAGCTATATAATATGTATCATCACTTAACTATATAGAGTTTACAGATATAATGTCTACATGTAGTCAACTATAAGGTATAAATATAGTCAAATATATATGTATGTATATACCTTTTATCAAGAGTTTTCTTCTCTCATGCCTTAAAGGCTAGAAAATTTTTAGCAAGGAATTCCATCTTCTAAAAGGGGTTCATGAATCCTAATAAAAGGAGAAGATAAAACTGATATGTAAAACCAGTCACTTTTTTTTTATAGTTACTGGCATATAAATTTCCAAAATGAATGATAAAAGTCTATTTCTTGTTCAATTCATAGTCCATTGCAGATCCTAGGAGTCACTGGGGCAACACTTGGCTCATCCATTCAGACTCATGGTTCTTCCACCATATAGCTTTGCTGCTTCTTGAGCCTTAGAATCTGGGCTAGATTATCTTCATCCAGCAAGATAACCTACGAAATATAGAGGATCACAGGGAAATGTTAGAGCCCTTCATTAAAGAGATGTCACACTTCCACTCATATTCCACTGGTCAGATCTCAGCCACTTGGTCCCAACTAACTAATGAAAAATAAAATTTCTAGGAACTCTTGTCTAATGACATACACAGGTGTCCCTGTCAAAATCTTATCTTCTGACCATCTGTCCATCTTCTGGACAAGTAAAAAAGTAACTTTTTACTTCCTATTATTCATAGAACTTACTTACCTCTTCCAAGGAATAGAGTTCAAAGTCTTATTCAATCACTCAGCTGCAAGTCCCAAATCCCTAGAGACATTCAGCCTTTATCATGAGAACTTTGTGGTCTGGTAGTATCATTACCCAAGTTCTTACACAGCTTAAAAATTATGGATAAATGACTCGGTCATAATCATACTCTTGTAGTCTACTTCACTACCATACACACATGTGCACGTACACATACATAGATTTGCATAAAAAACAATGTATACACATACACACATACACATAAAGAACAGAGTTAACAAAGGGCCCTTTCCTTTTTTTATTTTAAAGATTTTATTTATTTATTCATGAGAGACACAGAGAGAGAGAGAGAGGCAGTGACACAGGCAGAGGGAGAAGCGGGGTTCATACAGGGAGCCCGACGTCGGACTCAATTCTGGGTCTCCAGGATCACACCCTGGGCTGAAGGTGGTGCTAAACTGCTGAGCCACCCAGGCTGCCCCGAAGGGTCCTTTCATAGTACCCATATTCACATATATCTGTATTTACACCTATATCTATACCTATGTATTATATATAACATATATATTATGTATATATCTGTGTATATATATACCTCTGTATATACACACACAGAAATAGTTATATAAATATAAAATAAATGAATATATACATATAGACAGATATTAATTATCTGAGGCAAAATTTACAGAGAATGAATGTATAGATCTTAGGACAGTTTGTGGAATTTATAAAAAAGTATATCTATCACTTCTACATACATATAGAATATTTTCATCATCCCAACAAGATTCCTCCTGCCACGTTCCACTAAATCCCCAACACTACTCCCTTTTGGACACCCTTCCATTTGCTGTCCTTGGAGATTAGTTTTAGTTATTTCTGATCTTCTCATATAAAAGGAATTAAACAGTTGTTGGGATGTGTCCAATAAAGTAATAGTAATATAATTTCATTTTGACACACACAGGCACAAAGCATTTTGTTTATACATTTTCCAGTTGATACACAATTGGGTTGTTTCCCATTTTTGTTATTGCGATCTAAGTTGGATGAACACTCTTGTGTAAGTTTTTTATTGATTTTATTTCTTTTGGGAAATAGATTTTCTAATTCATAAGATAGACGCTAGTTAAGTGCTTAAATAAATTACCTAAATGTTGTACAGAGTGGTTGTACCATGTAAATCCCCACTAGAAATTTAGGAGAATTTCACTTGTTCTATAGCTTTGACAGTATTCAGTCATTATTTGTCTGTTTTGTTTGTTTGTTTGTTTGTTTTGCCTTTTTAGTAGTAATGGAATGATATTTAATTGCAGTTTTATCCTGCATTTTCCTGATGACTAATGATATTGGGTATTTTTAAATGTGTTTTGTGGCTATTCACTTATCTTTTTTTGTAAAATCTCTATCCAAGCTTTGCCTGTTGGCAAAATCTGTGTTTTTCTTTTTGCTATTGATTTTATTGAATCAATATTTTGAATATATATCATTTGCCACACAAATGTATTATGAATTTTTCCTCCAAGTCCATAGTCTTTTTATTTTTGACTGTATTTTTTGGAGCACCTTGAGGTTCACAGAAAAACTGGGAGAAAGATACAGTGATTTCTCATATTCTTTCTGCCCCTATATATGCATAGTCCTGTCCTTATCAACATCTTTCACCAGATTGCTACATGTGTTACCATTGACGAATTCACACTGACACATTGCAATCACCCAGGGTCCATAGTTTACATTAGAGTTCACTCTTACATATATTATATGGATTTCAATAAATGAATAACATGTATCCACCACTGCAATATCATACAGAATAGTTTCATTACTCTAAAAAACCTGTGGATACTGTTTATTCCTTCCTTCCTATCTCCTTCACCCGTGGCACTGATCTTTTTATTGTCTCCATAGTTTTGCCTTTTCTAAAATGTCATATAGTTGGAATCATTCAGCATATACCTTTTCAGGTTGATTTCTCACTTAGTAACATATATTTAAGGTTGTTTCATATATTTTTTCATGGCTTGGTAGCTTTTGTTTTTGCACTAGTTAATATTCATTTTCTGGATGGGCAACCTTAATTTTATGCATTCATTTGCTAAATAATATCTTAGCTGTTTATCTAAGTTTTAGCAGTTATGAAAAAAAGCTGCTATTAATATCCATGTGTGAGGTTTTGTGTGGAAATGTTTTCAACTCCTTCGGGTAAATAACAAAGAGAGTAATTGTTGGATCCTGTCTTAGGAGTATGTTCAGATTTGAAAGAAACCAATAAACTGTCTCCCAAAGTGGCTTTACTATTTCACGTTCCAACCAGCAGTGAATGAGAGTTCCTATTGCTTCACATCCTCATCAGCATGTGGTATTGTCAGTGTTCTGGATTTTGGCTATTTAAATAGACCTATTTAAATAGGTCTCATTGGTTTAATTTGCATTTCTCAGATGACACATGATGTAGAACATCTTTTTACATGTTTATTTGTCATCTCCTCATTGGTGAGGTGTCTGTTAAGATCTTTGACCCATTTTTTAATTAGGTTGTCTGGTTTCTCATTGTTGAGTTTTAAGAGTTCTTTATATATTTGGATAATAGTCTTTTATCGGTGTATCTTTTGCAAATAATTCTTCTAGGTGTGTGGCTCGTCTTCGCATTCTCTTGATGTTGTTTGCCTTTTTATTTCTCAACAATGTCTTGTATGAACAGAATAAAAATGTTGTGAAAGTTCTCCTAAGGGATGTTTTATTCATTTTTGTTACTTTAATATCCTCCCTATGAAATCTCTGCATGTTCCAATTTCTCAAACATATTCCCTTATGATTTCTTCTAGAGAATCTATAGCTGTAGCTTTTACCTTTACATCTCTGATCCATCTAGAATTAATTTGCTATGTGGTTTGAGATAGGAGTCCAAATTCATGTTTTCCACATATTTATTCAGTTGTTCCCACATCATATGTTGGATATATTTCTTTTGCTTATGGAATTTCTCCTTGTGTTATCTTCATAGGTGTGTTTCTCTTTTCTTCTTTTCTATTAATGTGTTTGTCTATCCAGACTTCAATATGTGATTATATATTTAGACTGGTAAATTAATCCCATTGATCATTATGGTGTGTCCATTATTATTTCTGATAGTAATTCTTGTCCTAGTTTTCATGGATGGATATTAATATAGCTACTTCAGCTTTTATATTTACATGATTTCCCTTTTACCATCCTGTTTCTTTCAACCTATCTATGTCTTTATATTGTGCTTCACTTATTTTGATGAGCACTGAGTAATGAATAGAAGTATTGAATCACTATATTTTACACATGAAACTAATATAGCTCTGTACGCTAACTATAGTGAAATTAAAATAAAATTAGTAAATAAAAATTTAAAAATGTTCAGGCACTCCTTCAAAAAGCACTAGATATCCCAAAGAAGAGATATGCAAAGGAAATATCACCAAATCTAAAGTATAATATTTACTGCCAAAGGAATGAAATAGAGGTGTGATAGGAATAAACTATGTGTATTCCACAGCTTAAAAAATAAAGTACTTCAATAATAAACTACATATTGATGGGCTGCATTTCTTTTTATCCATACTGGCAGTTTGCTTTAAGGTTTTTTTTTATTTTCTTTTATTATAGCAAAAACACTTAACATAAAATCTACCCTCTTAAGAAAATGTTAAGTACAATATATTATTGTTGACTTTAGATACAATATTGTACAGATCTTTAGATTTATTCATTTTTCTTAAGTGAAACTTTATGCCTGTTGATGGGTAAATCCCTATTTCTCCTTTCCTCAGCTCCTGGCAATCACCATTCCATTCTTTGATTCTAAGAATTTGAGAGCTTTAGAAAACTCATAGAAGTAGAAACATACAGTATTTGTCTTTCTGTGACTGACTTATTTGACTTACATAATGTCCTCAAGTTTCTCCTATGTTGTTGCATATTGCAGCATTTCCTTATTTTCAAAGACTGATTTCTTAATTTATTGAAGAAACTTCAGACTGCTTTCCACAATGACTGTATCATTTTGAATTTCCTCCAACAGTATGCAAAGGCTCTAATTTCTCCAATAATGCTTGCCAACATTTATCATCTTTTTTTTAATAATAGCCATTCTAAATGTGTGAAATGATATCTCACTGTGGTTTTGATTGACATTTCTCTGAAGATTAGTGACATTGAACATCTTTTTAAATATCTGTTGGCCATTTGCATGTCTTCTTTGAAAGAATAGATAACTATTCAAGTTATCAGCCCAATTTTTTAATTCTAACCACCCAGGTCTGGATAAACAAGTAATTATCTTCATAGAAAACTTAATCTTATCTATTGTGGGTCCTATTTGATGGGCCAAATTTCCTATGGTATCTAAATGAATTTTGTTACTTTTTAATGTTTCCAAGTGGTTATTTTATTTTTTTAAATTTCTGTCCAGAATTTATCATTGTTAATGTAAAAGAATGTGTTTACAACAAGCTATTCCTGTGCATTGTATATATGGATATATACAAATGTTTATATGTAAATATATATGAAATGTTTATTTATATTACATATATAAATATTTTATAATGAAAATTATACTTATTTGTTATTTATGATAATGACACAGGTATACACCTAAAACAAATATATCTGGCCAAAGTATGTGCTGATTCTAAAAACATTAGAGGCACAGTTGATTAAGCATCCAGCTCTTGTTTTTGGCTCAGGTCATAATCTCATGGTCATGAGATCATGCTCTGTGCTGGTGTGGAGTCTAGTTAAGAGTCTCTCTCTTCTTCTCCCTCTGTCCCTCTGCTCACTGATGTTCTCAAAACAAAAAACATTAGTATATAAATCCACATAGAAAAAAAGGCCAAAAATCATGAATGTTCATATGAAAGACTAATTTCAGAAACATTTCCTTGGATGAAATAACGTCATGGAAGTCTTAGTTGTCTATATGTCTGAAATAAACTGGTGAAATAATCAATGAGATATAATATTTTTAAAAGTCTCTGAAGTTAACATAATTTATAATTCTTTCATCCTACAAAAATTAAGTTTATTGTAATAAAATTTAATAGTTTGAATTTTTTTTGACTTCTGAATCTGTAGACAAATAAAATACTGCAAAGTGTCCTACAACAAAATCATATCACAGATTTCTGGATTGTCATCAGTATAAATCCAAAATGGTTGTCACCTAAATATAAGTTTATTAACTGCTTGCTGTATGCTAAATTGAGCATTTAAGGAACATTGGATGTTGATTTGATATCCTGCAGCATTACTGCATTTGTTGATTAATTCCAACAGTTTTTTGGTTCAATCTTTAAGATTTTCTGTATATAAGATCATATCAACTGCACACAGAGACAATTTTACTTATTCCTTTCTTATTTGGATGAATTTATTTCTTTATCTTATCTAACATTTTAGCTAGAACTTTAAGTCTATGTTGAGCAAAAGCGATGAGTCTGGGTATCCTTGTCCTGTTCCTTTTCTTAGAGGAAAAGCTTTCAATATTTCACCGGTGAATGTGATGTTAGCTGTGGGTTTTTCATATATGGCCTTTATATGTTTCTTTGATGACAAATTTGTTAAAGATTTTTATTTTGAAAGAATTTTGCATTTGTCAATTGCTTTTTTCTGCATCTGTTAATATGATTTTTATCTTTTATCCTTTTAACATAGTATATCACATTTATTGACTTGTATATCTTGAACCATTCTTGCATCCCAAGGACAAATCTTACTTGATCATGATGTATGATGCTTTTAATACACTGTTTAATTAGGTTTGTTAATCTTTGTTAGGAATTTTTGCATCTATATTGATCAGAGATATTGGTTTGAGTTTTCTTTTCTTGCAGTGTCTTTATCGGACTTTAGTATCAGGGTGATTCTGGCCTCTTAAAACGAGTTTGGGAATAATCCCTACTCTTGAACATTTGAAAGAGCTTGAGAAAGGTTGGCATAGTTCTTTAAATGCTTGGTAGAATTTAGCTGTAAAACTATCTGGTCTGGGCTTTTCTTTGTTAGGAATTTTTTGATTACTGATCCAACCTCCTTATTTGCTATTGTATTTCTATACAGTAACAACAAACAATTGGATAGATAAGTTTGGAAAAGCCCCATTCACAAGACATTGAAGACAATAGAATACATAGGAATAAATTTAACCAAGAGAGTAAAAGATCTATACAATGAAAACCAGAAGATTTTGCTGAAAAAAAGTTGAAGAAGACACAAATAGAAAGATAGCCCATGTTCATAGATTGGAAAAATTAATATTGTTAAAATGTCCATACTACAGGTCAGTGTAGTACCTATCAAAATTCAAATGTCATTTTTCACAGAAATAGAAAAAGACAATTTGTATGGAACCACAAGAGATCCTGGATGGCCAAAACAATTTGGAGAAAAAAGAACAAAGATAGTGGCATCACATTTCCTGATTTGAAACTATACTACAAAACTCTAATAAAACAGTATGGATATATATAATCAACTAATATTTGACAAGAAAGTCAAGAATAACAACGTACAAAGGATAATCTCTTCAATAAATGATGTTTAGAAAACTAGATAAGTACATACAGCAAAGTGATATTGGACCTCTATTTTATACCACTCACAAAAATTAACTTGAAATAGATAAGAGATGTAAGCATATGATCTGAAACCATAAAACTCCTAGGGAAAAAGGTTCATAGCATTGGTCTTGACAATTTTTTTTTCATATGACAACAAAAGCACAAGCAAGAGAAGCAAAAATAAACAAAGGGGACTATATTAAACTAAAAATCCCTGTACTGCCAAAGGCAATCTGTAAATGGGAGAAAATATTTGCAAATTATATATCTGATAAGGACTAATGTCCAAGGTGTATAAAGAACTCAAACAACCTAAAAACAAAACAAAACTATACCCCAAACAATCCTTTTTAAAAGAGGGCAAAATAAAAAAGATAAGAGATAACAAGTGTTGGTAAGGATGTGGAGAAAGGGAACCATTGTAAACTGTTGGTAAGTTGTGAATTTGTTCAGCCAGTAAGGGAGGTTCTCAAAAAGTTAAAAATAGAACTACCTACCATATAATTCAGTAATCCCACATCTGGGTTTATATCCAAAGAAATAAAAGTAGGACATCAAGGATATCTTTATTCTTATATTTGTTATGGCATTTTTCCACGATAACTGTTAATATAAAAACAACCTAAGTGTTTGTCATAGATGAATGTATAAAGTAGATGTCATATAGATAAATACAATGGGATACTATTCAGCTATCAGAAAAAAGGAAATCATTTGCAACCATGTCAATGGGACTCAATGGCATTTCACTAAATGAGTTAAGACACTGTATGGTATCACTTATATGGGAAGTATAAAAATGTGGGACTCAGAAATAGAGAATAGAATGGTAGGTTACCAGATTATGGTTGGTGGGGGGTGGGGTTTGTGGAGATGTTCAATGGGTTCACACTTGTGTTAGAAGATGAAAAGTTCTGGAGATCTAATGTACAGCATTGTATATATAGTTAACACTACTGTTATAATATACTCAAAAGTTGTCATGAGACTAGACCTTAAATGTTCTCACCATAAAATTAAGATTATTATTATATAATGTGATAGAGGTGTTAGCTAACACTATGGTAGCAATCATATTGCAATATATAAGTGTATCAAACCAATACATTGTATACCTTAAACTTGCAAAATGTTATTTGTCAATTGTATCTCAATAATTAAAAAAAAAAAAAAAAAGAGTCACTGAAAATATTCTTTGGCCTAACTTGAAAGGTCTTTTATGTCAAGTAACTTGTCAAGTAAAATGATAATAGCAACTTACTTCATAGAACTGAAGATTAAATCTTATAAATAAATGCAAAACATGTAGAACAGCTCGAAATCTGCTAAAAATCAAAGACCATCTACTCTTCTTATTGTTATTAAAGGGGGGATGTGGCACAGGATGAGATTTACACTTTAGAATGATCATGCTGGAGTAAAGAGTAAATTGGAAAATGGTGGTAGACATTGGAGGTAATTAATATTGAAAAGGTAAGTGTGATAATTTAGTCAAGTGATGAAAATGGTATGGTTAAGACAGTGACATTGGAATAGAAAAAGGAAAATGTGTTAAAATCTTGGCAACCATCCAATATTGTAAACCAGGAAAATGGTTAAAGATGGTCCAAAGTCTCTGAAGCTCTGAAGTTGTGTACCTGTGTGTGTGTGTGTGTGTGTGTATATATATATATATATATATATATATATATATATATATAATGGTATCAGAGAAAAGGACAAGTAATAAAGAATGGTATGGGGAAGTAAAGTGTTTCAATTTTTATATATTGAGTTCAAGTGTCTTTGGAATATCCAGCTATTAGTCTATTAGGATGTAGCAAATAATTAGGTAAAAAAGACATCAGGAGAAGTTAGGGTTATCCATACATTGCAAATGATTGGTGATTGTGCTAGATTACTCTCCTTTTCTTCAAAATCCACGGAGTTAGTTATTGTCATATCCACGGAGTTCTTTCCATTAATCCATTGGCTGCTTGCAAAAAATTTAAGAACAACTAGTGCTGACAGAAAATGAGCCAGAGAAATGTATAGATAGATTGTGGGAATAATCAAGGGGTAACAATAGAGTTACAGAAAGAAAAACATACATCCAGAGTTAAAGGACAGAGAGATACAGGGATGAATCTTGAAGAAGACAACAAGATCAAAGAGAATGCGTATAGATGAAAGGAACCACAGAAAATAAGATCTAAAACAGATCTGAAGTGAACACTAGAATGTATATGACATTTTCACTTTTGCAATAGTGATTAGCTATTTAATTATTGCTTGTAGCCCTTGAACTCATACATATCAGCATAGAAGTATTATGTTACAGAAGATAACAAAAAGAAATACCAAGTTATAATGTCAGTGAAAAAATATTTTATCGCTATAATGGTTAAATTAAGCAGAGGATTTAATTTGCCCCTTGTCCATAACTACCTCAGTTCAGTAGTTAATATGATTAGGTTTAGGTTAATACATACAGATTAATTTTGATCCACCTCTACCCACATAACAAAGTAAGGATTATAATCAGGCCATGTGGGGAGAAACAAAACAAAACAAAACAGACAAAAAACAGGATAACTAATTCTAGTTGTGAGTCACAGCATCTCATTAAAAACCTCTATAATATTAGTTAATAGCAAACTATTTGATATTGAAACCCACACATGCATACCACATTCATTCACCATGATAGAAAACTCAGGATAACTATTTGACTAATTGAATTGAACTGCTTTAATATTTTAACGACTATTTTACCAATGTAAATGCAGTTCGTGTTATCTGTTTGGAGTAGAACACATAATTTTCTAAATAATGACTAATTAATAGAAACTAATTGATTGTAAATTCTAAACAGATAAAGCAGATATATTTTTCAGTAATAATGGAGTACTGTTCTGATATAATTAAGATTTTTGATGACTGACAGGATTCAGACACTCCCTTGCCATTATTAACGTTGTTTTCATTTTCTAAAGTCTAGTATGCATTATTCATATGGGAAATTAGTGAATAGCACAAATGGACATTTTAACTGCAGCCAAAACTTAGGATTTGCGACTTACAATGTGGTAGCTGTTCTGAGTCCATAATCCATTTACCCTCAGGAACCAAAGAATAGCCTTAATACTCTGTGTTTAAGCCACTTTGTTTATAGTTTTACAAATATTTAAGACGATAAGCAATTTTTCCATTTAAAACCACAAAGAAGGACATGATAATTAATGATTGTAGTTTAGCATGGGGAGGTTGGTGAGTATTATTAGGATCGAATGGATTAAAAAATGTAAGCAAGACTTTTCCATGCTCACATGATCCATAGCATTTTATGCTTTCTTCAGCCTTTACTTTGGTTTACAACTGAGTGCATTTAACCACCTACAGTCTCTTATGAAATAAGATGAGTCATTAATAAACATAAAAATAAAACTCTTCATTACCACAGAAATAGATTTTGTTTTTTAAGGAAGATTAAGATTATGGATTATGAAACATAAACCAATTATGACTTCACCCGAAACTCCCAATTATTAAATCTGTCCTAGTTTTCAAGGATACTCTCAGCAAATTTCTTTTTTGTTTTTTGTAGTTGCTGTTTAGGAACAAAAGCACTAAACATGCCAGCCTCTTGTGTATAATAAATAAATTAGACACACATCAAATAAACAATGTATCAAAAGTGTAAAGGAAATTGACGATGGCCAAGACAGATAAATCAATAACTAAGATGGCTATGAGTAGCCGACATTTTAATGCTACATTGACTTTAAAGCTTCATTGGTCTTGCTTCAGTTTGTTTTCAAATTATTTGCTTTCATACTCTTAAGATTATGAATTTCCAAGGAAACCTAGTTGCCAGGAGGTTGGGTTTTGGTTTCTAAATCATTTTTTCTAGGGTATGATGGTGCTACTAAAATTTTTATTCTAACATCTCAAAACTATTATGATATCATCTAAAATAACTCTACGCTTTTCATTTTTTTCATTTTTATTTTTATTTTTTTTAACTCTATGCTTTTTAAATCAAGGATAGCTTAAGCAGAGATGGCCTAACTACCAATTATGTCAAATCTTCTTCAAGTAAAGTTGTGGCACTTCCAAGTTCCTAAAATTCCTAAAAGCGTGTACCGATAATCACAAATCCAGCAGAAGAAATGTATTTCAGACATCCACCATTTCCCCCCTGTATTTGTATACTTTTACGCATCTTGTGAGGTTATTGAATAACAAACTGAACTATCAACTGAGGGTCCAGCATATAGAATGGCATAATAGCATGAAAATAAAACAGCAGGATGATATTTGGAATCATTTGGTTTATAATCCTAGTCCCTGAATCATCTTGTTGGTACCAGTGCCAGAGTGAACTCATCAGTACTACTGAACAATTCTCTCTTAGGAGGACATGTGCAAGTGGTAAATGACGAGAAACACCATTATTCACCTGATTAATAAATTATGCTAGGCATTGTATCATAGTTACTTATTATCTATGTGTTCTACTATGTTGAGAGTTTAATTCACATTAGTACTAGGGAAGGATTGTGATGGTAATTTTATGTGGCAATCCCTCAGGAGTTGACACCATGTTCACTGCTCTGCGGTGTGCCAGAGTGTGTGACAGCCTTCTTTTCCCCAACACCCTGCTTACCCCCTTCAGTCAGGGACATTGAGGCTTCAGCGATAGGGTACACTGCATGCTCTGTTTGGGGGCAAATTTGTGGACCTAAACATACTTCATTTTCATAGTCTTCTTTTAGGTCATACAGGCAGTCAGACAGTCAGTAACATTTACTTTAAACTAAAAATTAGTGTGCAGCATTTAAATGATTTATACATATCTAAAAATAAGCACCTATGCTCTTTTTATTCATCTGCTTGTCCGTCTGTAACTAACCTAGCTCATTAAAGACATTTATCTTTCTGTTCTTAATGTATGGTTCTCCAGACAGATGTTAGCAATACCATACAAGTCCTGATTTTTTTTTTCCCCATACACAACATAAAGCTATTAGTCACTTTGAACTATACAAAAAAATTGAAAACTGATAAGGCCAATGAAATGCTGACTCTGGTTCTTGATCTGTTGAACTATCAACCCTTTATAGGGCCAACTGCTTCAAATCAGCCCATTAACTATTTATTTACATGGAAAGAAATGTCTATTTTGAAAAGATTAGTGCTGATTATAATAGTAGACCAATCATAATCATGCATTTAAGATAAATACTGTTTTTGATGATGGATAAAATAAATACTTCTGATGACATTTATTTTATGTTATACTTGCCATGTGGAAGAGACATTACTAAATGTGGAGTGATAAATTTAACATGATATGGCTATTTTAATATTTTTACAATATTGTGTCATTATTTAATGTCTCTACTTTTAAACATGTAAGTGGAAACCATTTAGACAGAGAAGAGGTTGCAAAAAATTATCTAAAACAAAACTTAAGAAATATTTAGTGATTGTTACATCTAAGATTTATTTTTTTATCATGGAATATAGTACTTAACTTTATTAAGAGTGTTTAAGACTTTTAAAAAGGATAAAATGTATGTAAAAAGTTAAATTCATTTTGGAATTGGTGCTTTGGTAATATTTGAGAGTTATAAGCAGGTTTGTCTTTGACTTGGCCCTGAATTCTTAACTGGTGGTTAAGAGGGTCTCTCATGAATGACTAATAGCAGAGGGAAAGAGATCATTTTCAGAAATATTCAAGATACAGGGCTTTCTGGGTATAGTTGAGGTCAGACTATAAGTAATAACAAGTAATATATCCAGTGATAAAGGAGAGGATAATGGAGGGATTATCTGCTAATGTTAGAGGTCTTCATCAAAAAGAGTGCAAGAAGAGGTAAACTGGTTAGCTGAAATCAGTGGTTCTGGCCATATCAACAATTTTATGAGACAATAAATAATATGTTTAGTGGTCATTTTATAAGTACCTAGAATTTGTCAGAACAAAAATCTGAGCATTACATAAAATTTCATATTAATAGGAATGCCTGGATGGCTTTGTGGTTGGGCATCTGCCTTCTGCTCAGGGCGTCATCCCGGGGTCCTGAGATCCATTTCCACATAGGGCTCCCTGCAGCGAGCCTACTTCTCCCTCTGCCTGTGTCTCTGCCTCTCTCTCCGTCTTCATGAATAAATAAATAAAGTCTTAAAAAAAACTCATATTAATAATTATTGAAACCTGCCCAATGATCTTACTAAATATAATCTCAATCTACTGGCCATTTTTAATATTTACTAAAGAAACCACTTTTTCATGCAAGTAATTTTCCTGAGTGACTACACTAGTTTTACTCTGAAATGTTAGAAATTCATGGTAAGGAAATCAGACAGAAACCTTTCCACAGAAAATATTCTGAGAAATTTAAATTTGATATGGTGAGATTTTCCAGTGGGGGTGCCTAAGGGGGTTGCTAGAGTCAGGGTGTGAGGAACTTGGATGAGATGTTTACATGTGGGCACAATTAGTCATAAAGAAAATGGAGATAGAAAAAGGTAAAAGTTTCCCAAAGCAACTTTCACATATGGGTAGAGAAGGAGGAATAATTCAAACGCGTCTGATATGGAGCATCAAGTAATTGGGCAACAATCAGGAATATATATTGTCAACCTCCATTCAAAAGAGAAATATCTTTCTAGTAGGAGAGAGGATTTCATTCTGTTCAGTGTTGCTAGAGGTTAAATAAGAAGCACTTAGAAAAGTTGAGAAGAGAAAGCTGAAGGATAACTGAGTCATTAGAGTGAAGGAGAATTCGGGAATAAGAGAAAATGGTTTTGAGGAAACTGCCTAAGAAGAGAAATAGAAAAAATGGTCTATCCTTGAAGAATGATGTGGGGAGAAGGCATATTTTAGACGTTTTATATTTTGCTTTGTTTGAAGGATGAGAGGCACAAAAGCACTTTCTAAACTGCGGGTAATGATACAATGGGAGCAGTGAGTCTGGTGATGCCACACCGTCATAGGTCAACTGGAGAGGGAACGTCCTTGCAAAATTAAAGGGCTTGACATCCAGGATGCATGGGTAGCCACTAATTTTTGATGGAACAAGGACAAATCTCCTCATTCAAATGAGAGACAGCAACGAGAGGGAGAAGACAGTTGGCTTCTGCTTGTTTGATGCAGTGTGATGAAAACTCATGAGCTTAAGGTGTCGTGGGTGAAAAGGGAATCAAAGATTTGAGAAGAGAATTGATACGAAGCATTCCCCTTGGGAAATGTGAGCGTAAGTTTACAGTTTACCAAGGAAGTGGAGTAAATGGTTGAGCCAAAAAGTTGGTTTGATTTTGTAGAACACGAATTGAAATGGATCCCATCTGCCAGTAGGTCATTTTTCCCACTGATGCTCAGCCCCTACCTCCTCACTTACACCTGGAAGATAGGAGGGGGAGAGAGGGAAGAGAAGCCTGAAAGGGTTTCTTTTCTTTGTCCGAAAGGGGGTTTACAGACCAGGGGTATATTAGTTTCCTAGGCTTGCCATAACAAATTACCACAAACTGGGGAGATTAAAACAGGAGAAATGTTTTCTCGCAGATCTGTAGGCCAGCAGTATGAAGTCAAGGTATCAGCCAGGCCATGTGGCCTCTGAGGGCTCTAGGGAAGAACCTTTCCAGAGTCAGGTGGCCCTGGATGCTCCCTGGTTTGTGGCATCCTGCTGCAAATCGGTCTCCGTCACTGGGCACTCTTCTTCCTACACAGGAAGATCTGTCAGAATCTCCCTCTCCTTTCTCTTACGAAGATTCCAGTCTTTCAGGTTAGGGTCTCTCTAACTCCAGGGTGATTTTATCTCCAGGTCTGTAACTAACTATATCTGCAAAAATGTTATTTACAAATAAGTCATATTCTTAGATTCCAGGTGGGCATAAATTTGGGAGGGGGCATTATTCAACACACTACGTAGGACGCAGCACAGACAAGAAAGCCAGAACCTAAATGTGTCTATGGAATTTGACTGGGACCAAACTCCAACTTAGTCTTTCTATTTTCCACCTGTTAATTTGCCCCCTAGTATCTGCTAAATTGGAGGTTTGATCACATTGCTTTCCACAGACTGCAGGAGCGCATCATTCCCCACATATTAATGCATCAACCTTATCATAGTCACCACCTTCCATCTTCCGTAAGCTTATTATTTTTTATTTTTTTATTTTTATTTTTTTAAAGATTTTATTTATTCATTAAAGACATGCACAGAGAGAGAGAGACAGAGACACAGGCAGAGGGAGAAGCAGGCTCTATGCAAGAAGCCCGATGTGGGACTCCATCCAGGACCACGGGATCATGCCCTGGGCCAGGGCAGGCGCCAAACCACTGATCCACCCAGGCATCCCTCCATGAGCTTATTAAAATCTTCCCCCTCCCAGCCTCTTTCTTCTACAATCCTGTCATTGTTACTCGTTTCTGAATTTCTATACTTTGATTGTAGTGTGGTTTCCCCTTGGATGACAGAGTCAAATGTGTATATGTAATCTTTCATTTGTGAATCAAAAACTGTCCTATTTTTTTATGACTGTTTTCCCATTTTGTTCTAGGAATTGCCTTTTCAATGTGCTATTTTGTTTTTATGTAACTCTTTCCTTATAGCCTTTTCCTAAGGCCCATATTCTAATTTTTTTTCCCTTGGTTCATTTTTAACTTAATATATTGGCCATCTTTATTTTCCAGTATGAAAGATGAGAAAATTAGCTCACTAATACTTCCTTGTACCTCTGCCTCAAATTCCCTTTTACCAATATTTATTAACAATTCATAATTAGTATTCATTACTGTTACTATTTTTAGTGCTTTCATGTTCCCTTTATAAAATTATTCCAAGACTACTTCTTGTTTATTAACTTACTTAACTTTGAGTACTTTTTAGGGCCTTAGCAAGAAATCTTAGCAAGAAAAGCGTGGAAAATATGCACTAACATGTCATCTTACTTTTATTATCTAATTTGTGTTTATTATATTATTATACTTAATTGTCAGTGTCATAATATTTAGCTTTTCTTCTCATGGTTTTCATGGTTGATTAACCATGGTTCCACATTTAATAGGTTTACTAGGTACAACCAGTCATTTAACTATGGCTTAGAGCTGAATTTTAAAATTTTAAATGCAAACATATAGGGGGTCAACAGAGAGAAGAAACAGTTATAACTCAAGTAGAAGTGTTGGTTTTCAGTAAGATCAGGGACAGATTTCCCAAATACTATAGCAAGAAGTAAGAATACGGGCAATTTTGCAGACACGTTGAAAGATTTGAAGGAGAGCCCATTTAATGCCATTTTAAAAATCAGATAGTGATATCATTTTAAGTTGAACTGAGGAGATATTTGTGGGGTTAGAAATTGAGAGTAAACAGAGAAAGGGTAAGGTTGACAACGAATATCAAGTGGGGAGTTGAAAAGCAAACCGATAGGAGAAAAAAGTATCATGGGGCAGGATTTAGGTATGTAAAGAAATCAATGACGATGCTCTTAACCAATATTCTCTAATACCTCCTAATACCAATATCTAAAATGTATAGGGTTTTTATATGCAAAATGTATTTCATGTATTATTACTGGGTCTCACAAAGATTCTATCAACAGGGCATTATTATCTCCATTTTACACATGAAATTAAGACTGTATTACTGAATTTCATGATTTGAAAGAAAAATGTCATATTTTATTATGCATCAGGAAATAGCAAAAGTAAAATTATTCCTTTAGCAATCTATTATTTAGAAAAAAAAGTACTAGGGCTTGCTTCATTATAAATGAAGATTTAAAAACATATTAACAAAAATAGAAAATTGGGCAAAATTCCTCAGAAATAATTTTCTTGGATTGATTGCCACCATCAGACAATATTCTTCATATAGATTTTTTTTTGTTCAAACTGTAAATCACTAGACCTATTCCTACCACTTGAATGTATGGTACTAAATTTTGTTTAATATGATATTTAAATGAGTCTTTTTTATAAATTAACTGCAAAGGGAAGGTGAGCCAGAACAATTTTATGCTTCATATGGTGTTCATAATTTGGCATACTACAATCAAGAAAAGACCAAAGCATGGAGTTTAAACAGATGTCTACTTGTATAGGTCCATAATACATTGGTAGCTTTTTCATCATGAACTCAGAGACATCCTGCTTTTCAGTTAGATGGAAAAAAAGACAGGCCTGATAAATGCCTAGGAGAAAAAATAAATCAGCTCAGCTGTGACCCAGGTCAGGATTATTCTTAATATTCACAATTAATTTCTGGAGAGCAGCTTGTATAGAACATTACCAGCTGCTCCTGTAACAAATATGTGCACATTTTGGCAACTACAGATTCAGTAATTTGCTTTTCTCACATGAAAACCAAAAGGTGAACTCATCTTGTATGCTTTTTTTCTTTCCTCGTTTCCTTTATAGTGATAATGCTTTTTATCACATGAACTGCAAGTAAGAGTAAATTAAGAATGGTGAGAGTGACACCTGAGCTATGAATGAGCATCATTCAAGTTAGGATGCATATCTTAATTAAAATTTCAGTGAATAGTAAAGATAGACCTCCCAATGACTTTTTTTTTTAGTTCTGAACTGCTGTAGAGATACTTTCTATTTCACTTTTTGCTAATTCATTTATGTACTTTGTTTAAAGTGTGGATAAAAGGTCAAATTAATGTTATTTCAGATTCAGTCTGGGATGACTTGATTCTGTGATGAAAAGACACTATTTTCATGCATGTTTTTACAGAGATAAATGGATGGAATCAGTGCATGTTATCTCTTTACAAGGTGGCACTACTCTCTCATACTGAATCCCTGTAGAATTGGTTTTTACAGACTCCTCTTCAGACTGAAGGATGTCTGTCTTGTATGGCATTTGACATCGGCTCTATCTACGTGTGGACTTCTAAACTGAAGATATGCCAAGAAAGAAAATTAAATAATACCATTTGACTATTATTTATTTCCTCCCAAAACAGGGGCAGCATCACAATTCAATAAAAACAAGAGCTTTCCAGGGCACCTGGGTGGTACAGTTGGTTAAGCATCAAAATCTTGGTTTCAGCTCAGGTGATGATCTCAGGGTCCTGGGATAGAAGCCTGCATTGGCTCTGAGCTCAGAACGAAGTCTTCTTGGATTTCTATCTCCATCTCCCTCTGCCCATCTCCCCACCACATAGTCACACTTTCTCTCTCTTTCTCTCTAAAACAAATAAATTTTTTTTAAAAAAATAAGTAAGGACATAAATAAAATAAAATAAAATAAAATAAAATAAAATAAAATAAGCACAAGAGCTTTGGAATAGTGCATGCTTTGTTTTTACTTAAAACTTAGCAATAACAAATGATGGTTTTTTAAGATATCTAATTATTTCCAAGTTTAATTTGTAAAAATGAGGGTTATGCAAATATTCATAATATTAATGAATATAGGTTCAAAATTAAGTCTGTCATGACTTTTGTGGGGAAAGGAAATATATTATGTTCCTCTTGTCTAAAATAGATTCATGGTTGGGGTGCCTGGATGGCTCGGTCACTTAAGCATGGAACTCTTAATTTTAGCTCAGGTTATGATCTCAGGGTTGTGAGATCAAGCCCCGTGTTAGGCTTGGTGCTGGGCGGGGAACCTGCTCAACACTCTCTCTCTCTCTCTCTCTCTCTCTGCCCCTCTCCCACTCTCCTCCCTCTCTTAAAAAAAAAAAAAAAAAAAAAAAAGAATTTGTGGCAGCTTAAGAACTAAGCGATGTGGGTGGGAATGAGAGAATACTTGTAGGGGTTAAACCAAAAAACCCAAAGTTAAGTAGCAATACTCAATCTTTACTCTGAGTATGTGGATATTCAAAGAAAACACAGAAAGACCAACTCAAAATATGTATTTAGCTTATTTAAAAAAATCATTTCCACTACTAATTAAAAAACAGATGTCAAGATTTTTGTCATTGTTGACTTGAAAAGGCATATATTTTTTGACAACGTTTATTTTTTAAAAAATATGTTTACAATGTATAGTCTCTACGATTTGGGGGAGGACATCTAGGGGAAGGTAGGACCTGATTTTCTTTAAAATTCAAGTGTGTTCAAGCACTATATTAGTTTGCTTGGGCAGTCAGAGCAGAGTACTATGGACTGAGTGCTTTAAAACAACAGAAATTTATCTTATCACAATTCTGGAAGTTAGAAGCCCAATATCAAGGTTACAGCAGGCTTGATTTCTTTTGAAGCCACTCTCCTTGGCTTGTAGATGGTCATCTTCTCTGTGTCTTTATGTGATCTTCCCTCTGTCTGTCTCCTAATTTCTCCTTTTTATGACACCAGTCAGATTAGATTAGGGACCAGCGTTATGACTTCATATGACTTAATTATCTGTTTAAAGACCGTATCTAGGGCGGCCCGGGTGGTTCAAGTGGTTTAACGCCTGCCTTCAGACCAGGGCGTGATCCTGGTGACCCGGGATGGAGTCCCACATCAGGCTCCCTGCATGGAGCTTGCTTCTCCCTCTGCCTGTGTCTCTGCCTCTCTCTCTCTCTCTCTCTCTCTCTTTCTCTCTCTCTCTCCTCATGAATAAATAAGTAAAAACTTAAAAAAAAAAAAGATTAAAGACCATATCTCTAAATACAGTCACATTCTGAGGTACTGGGAATTGAACTTCAACATATGAATTTGGAAGGGACACAGTTCCTCCCATAGTAAGTGTCCCACCATGACTGGGAGTACGTTGCATTTTTATAATTCAAAGAATTACCTTTGCAATACTCAGTAATGCTTTATGTGGAACATTTTAGGATAAACTTCATGGTTTGTGCATTGTATATCAACCCTAAAAGATTGCCTTTTATCTTTTTCTATTGTCTTGGTTTTTAGTTCATATTAATATTATTGCTACCAGTGTCTTCTTAGTTTTATATTCACTTGTTTGTACTCTATTACATGATATTCAATGGTGCTGTGTCATTATTCTTTATTTTAACAATAGAATATTTAAGGTTTTTTTTTTTAGCTCAATTGTAAAGCTTATTTTTTCATTTGTTGTTTTACTTAAAAACTTTCAATGGCTAATCATTGTGCTTAGAGTTAAATCGAAATATCTTACCCTAGATCACCTAGCCTCACCTGGCCCCTTACCCTGGGCTACCTAGCCTCTCTCTCCCTGTCTAACAAACTTCACTGCTCAACACTTATGCTCATTCATCACACCCATGTTAGCAAGGACATTTTTATTCTTGATTTATCCAAGTTATATGCCTAGAATTTGTGCATACTGTCACCTCTTGCCACAATGGAATTCCACATGCTGGTGACTTTGTTGGCTTGGTTTAATCATTAAGGTTTCAGTTCGTACATTTTCTCTTCACAAAAGCATTATGTGATCTTGCCCTCTATCATGCTGCCAGGCCCTGTTTTTGTAATTTCCAATCATTCTCTATCATATCACACTTTCTTATTTCTTTCAAGGCCCATATCAGTATCTGAAGTTTCCTCTTTGTCACAGTTTATTTTTATATCAGCCCTCTCCAATAGAATGTTTTACAATAATTGAAATGATCTATATCTGCACTGTCCAATACAATAGCCACTAACCACATGTGTCTTTTGAGCCTTTGAATGTAGCCAGTGGGACAGTGGAACTAATCATTAATTTTATTTCATTTTAACTCATTTGAATTTAAAATTAAATAGCCACATATAACTGGTGGTTTCCATATTGGATGGCACAGTTCTTCATCCTTCATTAAACCCAAAATTCCATCATGATGAGAAATATTTCTGTGAAAAGTGGTCACCTTTACAATATGATACTTGGAATGTTCATATTTAACAATAGCAAATACACAAAATATATATGAAAATAATAAATGAAAAGATGAATAAATGTTAGGAACATGTAATCTATTTGTATTAATTGTGGCTATTAAAATACTTTGTTTGCATCCTGATTGGTTATCTAAGATTAGTATGATCATCTTTCTTCTTTTCCCTCTCCTGATTTTAGTTTAATTGATCAAATCTTTCCCTTTTGTTATTCCCTTGTGTGTCTGGATATCCTAAGAGTTATTAATTAATGCCAGATGCTGCTCTGAGTTCTTTACATATATTAAGTCATTTGATGTTCACAATAACCCTAGGAAGTAACTGCCATCATTACCCCCTTTATACAGATTGGAAACCTAAGGCACAAGACATTGAAGCAACATGTCCAATTCACTTAGTTGATCAGAGAGAGAGCCTCCAGACACCACAATCTTAATCATTATTCTACATTGCCTCCATTTTTTTAATCTTATTTATTTGTTCATGAGGAACATACAGAGAGAGGCAAAGACATAGGCAGAAGGACTCGATCCCAGTGCCCCAGGATCATGAACTGAGCCAAAGGCAAACACTCAATCACTGAGCCACCCAGGTTCCCCTCTACATTGCCTTTAAATTTGAAAGCTTCCTTCTGTTATTTTAGGGGCTACCCTTATATTAAGAAACATGTGAGGATCTGCCTTTGGCTCACATCATGATCCCAGGGCCCTGGGATTGAGTCTCTCATCAGGCTCCCTGCAGGTAGCCTGCTTCTCCCTCTGCCTGTGTCTCTGCCTCTCTCTCTATGGCTCTCATGAATATATAAATAAAATCTTAAAATAAAAAGAAACATATTTGAAATTATATTCAATATTATATTAAAATATAAATATTAGGGGCATAAAATAAAAACCAGATCTTTAATTTTTTTTTATTTATTTATGATAGTCACAGAGAGAGAAAGAGAGAGAGGCAGAGACATAGGCAGAGGGAGAAGCAGGCTCCATGCACCGGGAGCCCGATGTGGGATTCGATCCCGGATCTCCAGGATCGCACCCTGGGCCAAAGGCAGGCGCCAAACCGCTGCCCCACCCAGGGATCCCAGACCAGATCTTTATGGCACTTTTCTTTTTAGTCGGTGCTGTCTTTTACCTTCATCCTCACCTGAGTATGACATCGTGTTGTAATAATTTGGAGTCGATTGAGAAAGAGGAAAAATGTGTCTCTTTGCAATAATCCTTGACTTCTAGCAAGCATGACTCCAAGGGAATGGCCAGGAGAAGAAACTAAGACATATGCCATCTAAGTGGGCTCTTTCTCTCCCAGCCAGGCAAGCTACCTAAAAAAAATCAGGACGGAGAATGGACTTTGCTTTTTTCCTCATCATGTTTTCCTTCACACATCCAAACTGGCTAATTGGTAAACAAGTAAAACAAATTAGATATACATCTTTTGATTTGTTAATGTCACTGCTCTATCTGGAGTCAACAGGAAAACCAATTACTCTACAGAATCCACCCCAGAATTTCAAAAACACTCATGTTTAGAAATACATAGCTATGCAAAATCCAAATCCATCTTTTGCCTCCACTTACATTTTTAACTAGCCTTTTGGGGGCTATCTGTGTCAGAGAATTGCCTACAGTCATTCTCAAATTAGTTTTATTCTTCCACCATTTATTTCCATGTCATTAATGGCATTAAAACTTGAGTTTAACACGTTAGCCTGCACAACCCATCCTTAGAAACTGTGTGTACTTCTTTCTAAGTAACAACTCACAAGCTAGTTGATTTTCTTCCAAATGTGCAGGAAATATGTTTCTGTGATCAAAATTACACAAAGAACCAAATGTTTACTTTCTGTTATGTCTTATAAACACCAGTTGGTGTTAATCTGACCTTCACTATTTTTATTTTGAATTTGCTTTATTGTGCAAGCTTCACTTACCTCAGATGAAGTTTATTTCTAAAACATTATTTGAATTAGATACTAATATATTTCTTCAGTTTTACTCTTATCATTTTATTCCCAAGATATACAGATACATAAATAGAGATACAGAAATATATATATTCAAATCCAGATGGAATCAAGTTTTGTTTGGCAAAAATAATACTTTAAAACTCATAGAAAATGTAGGTGAATAATTTTTGGACCTGATGGAGAAAGGATTTCATAAGTAAGATGTAAAAGAAAAGCTCCATAAATTTGACCATATTAAAATGAAACACACTTAAAGACAGGAAAGTTAAAGATTATGAATTGGGAAGGATATTTAAATAGACACAATTAACAAAGGACTCATATCAAGAATATATAAAGGATTTCCACAAATCAATAAAAACAGAATCAAGAGCTGAGAAGGAAAATGGATGAGCAACATAAACATGTATTTTAAAGACTTAGAAACACACATGGCCAATTAACATGTAAAAATGCATCCAAACTACAATCACAAAAATCCAGTTCTTTTTCTATTTTCATTTTACTTTAATTTTCTGTAGCATTGTGTAATGCCATCACTTTTTTCATGAGTCTCCGTCCTTTACTGGTTTGCAGTACGTGCATAGTCATACTCCTTTTATGTCAGACAAACCCCTTCCTGTTCCAACCTCCTGCCTCTTCTTAGTTCAACAGTTTTATTTGACAAATTTGTCTTCTATACCTTTTGTAGCCCAAGCACTATATGACTCATGGATGACTGGAAATGAAAAAGACAGAGTCCTTGTTCTCCTTGTCCCCGAAGTACTTATGATCTAGTGAAAGAAGACAGGACTTAACAGATAATTTTTAGCATTAGCTTTCTCATCCAGTGAGTCTACCATGGTAATGTGCTATGACCTCCTCTGTGAAACTTTCCGAGAGCTTGTTTGTCAGCTGTCATAGACAATCTAAGTGCTAAGGGTACCACTCTTACTTTGTATCTGCTTTTTATGGGGAGGAATGACATTTTTCATATGGTCAATAAAGAGGGCAAATAACTGAACATATCACAAAACTTATGTTCTACTTTTAATAATGAAAGTAATAAAACATATAGAATTTTAATGCAAGGAAAATCAGTAAGAAAGACTTCAAAAAGAAACTGGAAGTGGAACCAGGTGATGGGCAAAATAGGCATACTTGTAGGCGGGCTCGTTAAAAATGAGAGAAACTAATTAAATATTGGTCTTGACGGGATGCCTGGGTGACTCAGCAGTTAAGCAACTGCCTTCAGCTCAGGGAGTAATCCTGAAGTACAGGGATTTCTCCCTCTGCCTGTGTCTCTGCCTCTCTCTCTCTCTCTCTGTGTCTCTCACGAATAAATAAAATATTTTTAAAAAATGTTGGTCTCGCTATGCCTAGGAAAATCAAGAGTATGATTTGACTCCAAAGATACCTTTGAATATATAAACCTTGCTTCAAATCAACTAGAAATCAAGAGAAAGTAGTGGCAAAGATGAAGAAATATGAGACACTTTAGGGTATATACTACTAGAGTAGGTGGTGGTTGTACATATTAATCACATCTCTTGCTGTTGAGGAATTTGTAATATCATGAGAAAAAAGACTATTACTTAGATAACATAATTTAAAAAGTGCACTTAGTACAGAGATCATACTGATAAGTTATAAGACGCTTCTTTTAACTAAAGGAATATTTGTGTATTGTCCTGCAAGGTTTTGCATACAAAAGAAGTTAGATTCAGAAAAGACCCTGAATAGTCCAGACCCTGAATAGTCCAGGGGAATATTAAAAAAGAAAACCAGAGTTGGGATATCACAATGCCAGATTTCAGGTTGTACTACAAAGCTGTGACCATCAAGACAGTGTGGTACTGGCACAAAAAAAGACACACAGATCAATGGGACAGAGTAGAGAATCCAGAAATGCGCCCTCAACTCTATGGTTAATTAATATTCGACAAAGCAGGAGAGACTATCCACTGGAACAAGGACAGTCTCTTCAATAAATGGTGCTGGAAAATTGGACAGCCACATACAGAAGAATGAAACTAGACCATTCTCTTACACCATACACAAAGATAAACTCAAAATGGATGAAAGATCTAAATGTGTGACAAGATTCCATCAAAATCCTAGAGGAGAACATAGACAACACCCTTTTTGACCTTGGCTACAGCAACTTCTTGCAAGATACATCTATGAAGGCAAGGGAAACAAAATCAAAAATGAATTATTGGGACTTAATGAAAATAAAAAGTTTCTGCACAGCAAAAGAAACAGTCAACAAAACTAAAAGACAACCTACAGAATGGGAGAGGATATTTGCAAATGACCTATCAGATAAAGGGCTAGTATCCAAGATCTATATAGAACTTATTAAACTCAACACCAAAGAAACAAACAATCCAATCATGAAATAGGCAAAAGACATGAACAGAAATCTCACGACATAGACATGGCCAACAAGCACATGACAAAATGCTCCGCATCACTGGCCATCAGGGAAATACAAATCTAAACCACCATGAGATACCACTTCATACCAGTGAGAATGGTGAACATTAACAAGACAGGAAACCACAAATGTTGGAGAGGATGTGGAGAAAGGGGAACCCTCTTGCACTGTTGGTGGGAATGTGAACTGGTGCAGCCACTCTGGAAAACTGTGTGGAGGTTCCTCAAAGAGTTAAAAATAGACCTGCCCTATGACCCAGCAATTGCACTGTTGGGGATTTACCCCAAAGATACAGATGCAGTGAAACGTCGGGACACTTGCACCCCGATGTTTCTAGCAGCAATGTCCACAATAGCCAAACTGTGGAAGGAGCCTCGGTGTCCATCGAAAGATGAATGGATAAAGAAGATGTAGTTATGTATACAATGGAATATTATTCATCATTTCTTCAATTAGAAATGATGAATACCCACCATGTGAGAAGGACAAACATATGGTCTCATTCATTTGGGGAATATAAAAAATAGTGAAAGGGAATAAAGGGGAAAGGAGAGAAAATGAGTGAAAATATCAGTGAGGATGAGAGAACATGAGAGACTCCTAACTCTGGGAAATGAACAAGGGGTGGTAGAAAGGGAGGTGGGTGGGGGGTTGGGGTGACTGGGTGACGGGCACTGAGGGGAGAATTTGATGGGATGAGCACTGGGTGATATGCTATGTGTTGGCTAATTGAACTCCAATAAAAAAAAATCAATAAAAAACAGTAATAAAAAATTGGAAAATTAAAAAAGAAGTTAGATATTTATCAACTCTCATAATTAATACTGTGGCTATCACTATGTAGGTATCTAAACAAAATCTCAGAAATTATGTAACTCTAATTTTTATTTACGTAGTTCAGTTGCAGATGAATAGCCTTAATTTAAAGTGTGGATAAGGATACACTATTTTAACTATTTGTAATTATTGATGGGGAAGTAATAATCTGTCCAGTAACATTCAGGCATAGTGTTTTGGGGAAAATATTCAGAGGCTTCCAAAATCAGTAATTATGTTGGGTACAAAAATCAAGTAAAACTTTGTTATCTTGTCCTTATCTCTTAAAATTAAATTTTCAAGCATACCATCATTTAATTTTAAAATTTATTCAGCAAGTATCTATGTTACTAGGGATTATGCTTTCCTATATATAATGCTATTGTGTATGTGTGTTTGTGGTAGGGAGGGTTTAAATGGATGTTTCCAAACTTGAAAAGCTCATAGTCTGGGGCAAGGAAAAGGTATGAACAAATAGTAACCCAAAGGGAAGAACCATAATGTAAATACTAAAGGGGGAGCATAAAATAAGCCTTTGGAGAATAAAGCAAATGCTTCATAGATGTAGTGAAATCTATCACCTGGCCTTTAAGAATGATTATGACACTGAATGGACATTATGAAGAAAAACATTTCAGGCATTTCAGGAAATTTCTAGCCCATCTCTACGATTTGTCAAAAACAACTTGATTCTCAACCATTCTATGCTTCTCATTCATATATTCTTTCTTTAATAATGAATTATGTCATTAAGTTTATACAAGCAGCTTGGTGGAATTGACTCTCCCTTAAGACCAAGACCTACAACGTTCCAGGACTTGAATCCACCTTTTTAAAATTAACTCACAGTCGGGGTGCCTGGGTGGCTCCATTGGTTCGGTGACTGAATCTTGAATTTGGCTCAAGTCATGATCTCAGGGTCTAGATTGAGCTCTCTCTCCTTCACCCCCACTTTTAGGCTCTGCACTGAAGAGCAGGTTAAAGGTTCTCTCCCTCTGCCTCTCCCCACCACTCACATGGTAGCACACTCTCTCTCTAAAATAAATAAATAAATCTTAAAAATACACAAGACCCACATTCTTCTCTTCAATCCTTTATATTTTTAAAATATATTTTATCACTTATTAATATTAGGTGGGTACAGTTGCTTAATGGTCCTTTAATGGTCAAAATAATTGGTAAGAGACATATTCACAAAATTCACAGAGTCCCATAAATACCTAGGTCTTCTATCCATCAACCTTGAGTCACATTTATTTTGTTCATGTTACCCTGATAAATTTTTAGTATTGAAATTCATATCCTTCCTTGTCCTAAGTCCTATGGTGATTATTATTTTTTCTCTCTTTCCCCTAATAGTTCAATTTTCCTATGATGCATAAATGTGGTACATATGTGCTGTTTTCTTAATGAATAGACTATTACTTAGATTTATGTATCCCTCTCAGCATGCCAAGTGATCAGGAATTGCATTCTAATTGTATCCAAATCCACAAGATTAATTTGATAGTGTGAACAAAATGCATGTCAAAAGGCCACTAACTTTTCACTTTCTTTTGTGACTTTAATACAAAATATTATTTGTATTTGTATTTGTATTTGTATTATTGTATTGCATTATCATTTGTACCCTTTTGATGCCAAATGGAAGCTTCGTTCTTTGAGTTGGGGGAAAAACTTATTTCTAAATATTTAACACTAGGTTAAAAAAAAAACTTGAAAAAAAATTGGGAAGAGAAATAGTGTACATTTATAAAATTTTATTTTTTTCAAGAAATTCACAGTCTAATTAAACTTATGTCAATCCACCATTATTTTTTAAATCTCTTAATCAGCTACTCTTTGCACTTTTTTCAATTTGAACATGCCTATATCTCCTAAGCTAATGAACTATATAGTTACAGCTAGTCTGCTATGCTAAAAAGATAGACTATCCGAATCATCAGGACTGTTTGGGTAACATAAGTCAATTTAATTTGTGTAAAGTAGGTCCCTATCAGGGTTTTCTGCTGCAGGTCTTTTAATTTCCCTATAGGTTTTTAACTCCATGATGATTTTTTGTAATTAAGAGTTATGTACCTCATGACATTAAGTTTGTCAGGAAGAGCGCTCCTGCCCACACTGCTAAGAGCAAACTAAGAGTTTCCCCTGAAATGCTGTGCATTTGTCAGACTTGAAAGTAGAGGAGTCTAGGCTTTCCTTTACATATCTATGTTCTGAGGATGAAAATATACCTGATTCACGAGCCAATGTTTGCACTTGATAGACTCAATAAACAATCCTATATTTTTGAAAGGTTTCAGATAACATAGAAAACTACAAAGCTAAAAAGCATGATAGTTTTACTCATCATTTTGGACCACTGATATCTTCAGAAACACCCAAAAGGACAATGTGTTTCTTGTGCTAGTCAGAATTAAGTGTATTAACACACTTATTTAACCTCGCTTTATTCTCATTGTAGACCACTTGCTGTTATTGCTGACCTTAAACAACACAGGTGTTAGGGCACCAACCCCCACCCACAACACAATCGAAAATCCATCTACAACTTTTGACTCCCTAACATTTAACTACTATTAGCTCACAGTTGAATGGAAGCCTTGCCAAAAACATAAATAGTCCATTAACACAGGTTCTGTATGTTATACATATTAGTACTATATTCTTACAATGAAGTAGACTAAAGAAAAGAAAATTTTACTAAGAAAATTAAAAAGGAGACAAAATATATTGACAATACTGTACAATATTTATTTATTATTTATTTATAAAGATTTTATTTATTTTTTCATGAAAGACACACATAGAGAGGCAGAGACATAGGCAGAGGAAGAAGCAGATTCCCTGCGGGGAGCCTGATGTGGGACTCGATCCCAGGACCCCAGGATTACCACCTGAGCCGAAGGCAGATGCTCAACCACTGAGCCACCCAGGTGCCCCACTGTACAGTACTTACTGAAAAAAATCCACCTGTAAGTGGGCCCACACAGTTCAAACTCATGTTATTCAATAGTCAACAATATATTATAAATGAAAGGATCTACTACAAATGAAGTTAAAGAGTAGAATTCAGATCAGATTCAGTAAACATATGTATTCATTATAGGATATTTATTCATGATACACATATCAGGAATAGCTTATATGATTGTATAGTGCATATATAACTAGAACGTTATTTTTCGTCAGGGATTAGTAATTTCAACTCTTAGTAGGTAAATGCTGATGCTACATTCCTTTGAACCCTCACACTCTTAGAAATGTATAAAATGTTTAAAAATGTGTTTATTTAGGATATTTTTAATATACAAAAAAAGTAGAGAAGATAAAAGGACTAACTGGATATACCCATCATCTACTTTCTATAATTGGTATGTGGTGAAATTGTTTTATATATAACCTGACCTACTTCCATCACAAAGTATTTGAAGCAATACTAGACATCATAGCATTTTACCTATAAAAATTCTTACATGCATTCCTAAAACCGTGGACCCCTTATAAAATACAACATGACTAAAACACTATTATCACATCTGAAAATCAATAATAATTTCTTAATATTATCAACTATTCAGTAAGTACTTATATGTATTTGAGTATCTCATAAACGTTTTTAGCTGCTCATTTATTTGTTTCTTTGTTTTGATAATTGTATGTGTGACTCAGGACCCAAATCAGTGTATATATTGCAACTACATATTATGTCCTTTAAGTCCACATAGACCTCTGGTAGCTTATATCTTCTAGAATAAATTGTTACCACGACTCATGATAATTGTGAAAATAATTCTGAGTTTTGGATTCACTCAGTAGAATATACAGATGTTAAAATTATTTATTAATTGTTTAGAGATACATATTATGAGAAGTTTATCATAAATGTCATACTTAATATTTTTAACTTTTTAGATAAAAAGCGCTCTATGCAATTCAAGAGAACTTAGCAGTTTCCATGGCATCTGGACAAAAAAAATAAGACTACTCTAGTTAGCAAACACAAGTTGAGGTAACCCTTAATAAAACTGTCAATTTGGGGATGCCTGGGTGGCTCAGTGGTTGAGCATAAGCCTTGGGCTCAGGGTGTGATCCTGGAATCCTGGGATCAAGTCCCACATCAGGCTCCCCACAGGAAGCCTGCTTCTGCCTGTGTCTCTGTGTTTCTCATGAATGAATAAATAAAATCATTAAAAATAAATAAAAAATTAAAAACCTGTGAATTTTGATTTAAAATATACATATACATGAATCTGTACATATTTTAATGATCATATATTAATCTAATAAGCAGAAAACTACAAATAAAAACAAATCAAGATCCGTAAGGTTTGTCATCATTTTAAAATTTCTTAACACAATGAAAGATAGGCACAGCTCTAATTTATCCATTCTTATTCATACAGATGATATATAAATTAAAATACAATAGACCCATCATTACAGATGAAAAGCATGAACAGAGTTTTCACCTGGTTATAACTTCCTTTCTGACTCTGCTACCCAGCTCCAACCGTAGTCTGATACCCCATGGTTAAGAACCAACTATTTGGCCAGGTATGTGTCAGAAAATTGCCCAGGGTCCCCTGGCTGCCATAACTGACTATTGGTGTCTGAGCAGAGAGAGCAACTGCAAGGAGTTTTGGAGTATGTCATACAGTGGAATATTATTTGGCAATAAAATGGAGTGAGGTGTTGTTACATGCTAAAATGAGGATGAACCTTGAAAACATTGTGCAAAGTTAAAGAGAGCCACGCACAAAAAAGATACACTGCATGATTACATTTAGGTAAAATTTCTAGAATAGGCAAATCTATAGAAAGTAGATTAGCTGTTACTTACTGCTAGAGTAGATGGATAATGTAAAGTCACTGCAAATGGGCATGGGGTTTCTCTCTGGTGTGATGAAATGTTCTAAACATGGATTATGGAATGATTGCACAACTCTGTGAACTCTGCAGTTATACTAAAAACTATAATATATGAATTAATTAAATATGAAAAGCAACTAAAGCAGAACTTAGGAAAGATTTTATTTAGTGAAGAAGAAAAGTGTCATCTGATCTAAGCTTCTATCTTAATGAACTTGAAACAGAAGGGCAAATTAAATCCAAAACAAGGAGGCAGTAAATAATAAAGAGAATAGCAGAAATCAGAAACAGAAAACAGGAAAATAGGAACCAATGAATTCTAAAGCTAATTTTTTTTTTCTGAAATTGATAATAAAATTGACAAAACTCTGGCCAGAGAGCTGAAACAAGAAGGAAGGAGGGGAGAAAAACAGGATGGCAAGCAAGCAGACAAAAAACAAATTACCATGAAGGGATGAGAGAAATTACTTCATTATAGATCCTACAGGTATTAAAAGTATAATAATGGGATATTACAAAAACCTTATGTCAATACATGCAACAAATTAGATAAAATGGTGAATTCCTTAAAACACACAAATTATCAAATCTTACTCAGGAAGTGAATGTCCTTTCTTAAATACTCTCATGAGCTTGGCTTGTGAATTATACAAGATTTTGGCAGAAACCATCCCAATTTCACACAAAATCTTTCAAAATATCAAAGGTGAGAGGACAATACTTAATTCCATCCAGGAAGCTACCTAGCATCACTCTGCTACTCTGTTATGAAACCACACAAAAAACCTGGAAACTTAAAAAACAATCATCAACAATGCAGAAAGAGCATTTGAAAAAATGCCATCCATTTATATAAAAACTTTCAGCTATCTAAACACAGGAAGGAAATATCTCAATCAAATAAAGAACATCTACAAAAACTTGTGATTAAGATCATTCTCAACAGCGAAAAACTGTATGCTTTCTCCTAAAGATTGGGAAAAGGGCAAAGAGAGACACGCGTAATACTTCTTATCCTAGCCAGTGCAATTAGACGACTAATAAATATGTACTTAGAGATTCAGTAAAATTAAAAACCATTTTTTGAGAGGCGGGGCAAGATGGTGGAAAAGTAGGGTCCCCAAGCCACCTGTCCCCACCAACTGACCTAGATAACTTTCAAATCATCCTGAATACCTATGAATTTGGCCTGGGATTTAAAGAGAGAACAGCTGGAATGCTACGGAGAGAAGAGTTTGTGCTTCTAACAAAGTAGGAAGATGGAAAATAAATAAATAAATAAATAAATAAATAAATAAATAAATAAACATACATAAATAGAATCCAATGGGGGAAGGACCCCCTTGAGGAGCTGGGCTAAGGCCGGGGGACAAGAGCATCCAGGACAGGAAAGCCCAGCCCCAGAGAAGCAGGAACTTTAACAATCTTCCCTGATGGAAAGGCGCTCACTGGGAACCCGGGCAGAATCCCAGGAGGGGCAGTGGAGTCCCCAGGTTCCCGGGGTCACTAACAGAGGAAGAGTGCCCTGGGGGAGAGCATGCCCACACCACCCGCAGAGTGAGGTAATGGGCTGGAGCGCCTGCCCGGTGGGGTCTCGGAGCAGCTCAATCAGTGGCTCCGCACAGAGGGGGCTGAGAGGCCCCAAGGAGCACCATTCCAGCAGTGCAGGTCCCGGATCCCAAGGTGCAGGGGACACAGCCCAGGATCCTGCGCTCCTTCCGGGACAGGAGGAGGCCAGAAAGGGCCCAGGACAGCGAGGATGTTCTTGCTGTCGAGTGGCCCTGAGCTCTGCAGATCAGTGCCCCCCAGCCCCGGAGCATCCAGGCCCCTGCCTACTGGGAGCTGCAGTAGCTCCTGTGGGAGCTGACTCCAGGGCTGGGGAGCTGGCTCCCAACAGTGGGGTTGTTCCTCCTGGTGTTACCCTGTGCCTGGGACAGAGTGGGGCTGCCAGGGAATAGGGGCCTCACGGGATAAACAGCTCATACTGAGCTGTGCACCTGGCAGGGGGAGGGGCAGCTCCCCCAGGTGCACACACCTGAGAATCAGCACAGCAGGCCCCTCCCCCAGAAGACCAGCTGGAAGGACAGAGGAAGAGCAAGTTCTTTACCAGCAGTGCTGGAAAGCTCCAGGGGAAGTCAAAGGATTTACAGTATATAGAACCAGAGGATACCCCTCCTTGTTTTTTTGGTTTTTGTTTTGTTTTTTGTTCTTTCTTTGTTTTTTCCCTTTTTCTTTTTTTTCCTCCTTTTTCCAGTACTTGTTTTTAGCTACTCTGCACTGAGCAAAATGGCAAGGAAGAACTCATCACAAAAGAAAGAATCAGAAACAGTCCTCTCTCCCACAGAGTTACAGAATTTGTATTATAATTCGATGTCAGAAAGCCAATTCAGAAGCACAATTATAAAGCTATTCGTGGCTCTGGAAAAAAGCATAAAGGATTCAAGTGACTTCATGACTGAAGAATTTAGATCTAATCAGGCCAAAATTAAAAATCAATTAAATGAGATGCAATCCAAACTGGAGGTCCTAACAACGAGGGTCAATGAGATAGAAGAAAGAGTGAGTGACATAGAAGACAAGTTGATGAAAAAGAAGGAAACTGAGAAAAAAAAGAGGAAAACAATGAAAAGATCATGAGGAAAGGTTAAGGGAAATAAATGACAGCCTCAAAAAGAAAAACTTACGTTTAATTGGGGTTCCAGAGGGTGCTGAAAGGGACAGAGGCCCAGAAAGCATATTTGAATAAATCATAGCTGAGAACTTTCCTACCGTGGGGAGGGAAACAGGCATTCAGATCCAGGAGATAGAGAGATCCCCCCTAAAATCAATAAAAACCTTTCAACACCTCAACATTTAATAGTGAAACTTGCAAATTCCAAAGATAAAGAGAAAATCCTTAAAGCAGCAAGAGACAAGAGATCCCTAACTTATATGGGAAAAAGCATTAGATTAACAGCAGACTTCTCCACAGAGACCTGGCAGGCCAGAAAGGGCTGGCAGGATATATTCAGAGTCTTAAATGAGAAGAACATGTAGCCAAGAATACTTATCCAGCAAGGCTCTCATTCAGAATAGAAGGAGAGATAAAGAGCTTCCAAGATAGGCAGAAACTGAAAGAATATGTGACCACCAAGCCAGCTCTGCAAGAAATATTAAGGGGGACTCTGTAAAGGAGGACCTAAGGACACGTACAGCCTGAAAATGAAAGGTGGAGAACCATTTGCCATTCAAATGGTCCTCAAAAGAAAGCAGGGGTAGCCATCCTCATGTCAGATATATTAAAGTTTATCCCAAAGACTGTAGTAAGAGATGAAGAGGGACACTATATCATACTTAAAGGATCTATCTAACAAGAGGACCTAACAATCTTGAATATGTATGCCCCTAATGTGGGAGATACTAAGTATATCAATCAATTAATAACCAAAGTTAAGACATATTTAGATATTAATACACTTACTGGGAGACTTCAACACAGCACTTTCTGTAAATGACAGATATTCTATGCACAACATCTCCAAAGAAACAAGAGTTTTAAATGATACACTGGACTAGATGGACTTCACAGATATTTAAGAACTTTACATCCAAACGCAACTGAATACACATTCTTCTGAAGGGCACATCAAACTTTGTCCAGAATAGACCACATACTGGGTCACAAATCAGGTCTCATCCAATACCAAAAGACTGGGATTCTCCCCTGCATATTTACGGACCATAATGCTTTGAAACTATACTTCATAATTCTATGAACTCAATCACAAGAAGAAATTTGGAAGAAATTCAAACACGTGGAGGTTAAAGAGCATCCTGCCAAAAGATGAAAGGCTCAACCAGGAAATTAGAGAAGAATTAAAAAGATTCATGGAAACTAATGAGAATGAAGATACAACCGTTCAAAATCTTTGGGATACAGCCAAAGCAGTCCTGAAAGGGAAATACATTGCAAAACAAACATCCCTCAAAAAACTGGAAAAAAACTCAAATACAAAATCTAACCTTCCACCTAAAGGAACTGGAGAAAGAACAGCAAATAAAACTTACACCCAAAAGAAGAAGAGAGTTAATAAAGATCTGAGCAGAACTTAATGGAATAGAGACCAGAAGAACTGTGGAACTGATCGACAAAACCAGGAGTTGGTTCTTTGAAAGAATTAATAAGATAGATAAGCCATTGGCCTGCCTTATTAAAAACAAAAGAAAAAGACTCTAATTAATAAAATCACGAATGAAAAAGGAGAGATCACCACCAATACCAAGGAAATACTAACGATTTTAAAAACGTATTATGAGCAGCTCTATGCCAATAAATTAGGCAATCTAGAAGAAATGGATGCATTCTGGAAAGCCACAAACTACCAAAACTGGAACAGGAAGAAATAGAAAACCCGAACAGGCCAATAACCAGGGAGGAAATTGAAGCAGTCATCAAAAACCTCCACAGACACAAAAGTCCACGGCCAGATGGCTTCCCTGGGGAATTCTATCCATCGTTTAAAGAAGAAATCATACCTATTCTACTAAAGCTGTTCAGAAAGATAGAAAGGGATGGAGTACTTCCAAACTTGTTTTATAAGGCCAGCATCACCTTAATTCCAAAACCAGACAAAGACCCCACCAAAAAGGAGAATTATAGACCAATATCCCTGATGAACACAGATGCAAAAATTCTCAACAAGATACTAGCCAATAGGATCCAACAGTACATTAAGAAGATTATTCACCATGACCAAGTGGGATTTATCCCTGGATGCAAGGCTGGTCCAACACTCATATAGCAATCAATGTGATTGATCATATCAGCAAGAGAAAAAACAAGAACCATATGATCCTCTCAATAGATTCAGAGAAAGCATTTGACAAAATACAGCATCCATTCCTGATCAAAACTCTTCAGAGTATAGGGATAGAGGGAACATTCCTTAGCATCTACAAAAAAAGCCATCTACAAATATACCCAGCAAATATCATTCTCAATGGAGAAACACTAGAAGCCTTTCCCCTAAGATAAGGACCACGACAAGGATGTCCACTCTCACCACTGCTATTCAACAAAGTACTAGCACTCCTAGCCTCAGCAAGCAGGCAACAAAAAGAAATAAAAGGTATTCAAATAGGCAAAGAAGAAGTCAAACTCTCCCCCTTTGCAGATGACATGATACTGTACATCGAAAACCCAAAAGCCTCCACCCCAAGATTGCTAGAACTCATACAGCAATTCGGCAGTGTGGCAGGATACAAAATCAATGACCAGAAGTCAGTGGCATTTCTATACACTAACAATGAAACTGAAGAAAGAGAAATTAAGAAATCAACCCCATTTACAAATGCACCCAAAAGCATAAGATACCTAGGAATAAATCTAACCAAAGAGGTAAAGGATCTATACCCTAAAAACTACAGAACACTTCTGAAGAAATTGAAGAAGACACAAAGAGATGGAAAAATATTCCATGCTCATGGACTGGAAGTATTAATATTGTGAAAATGTCAATGCTACCCAGGGCAATTTACACATTTAATGCAATCCCTATCAAAATACCATGGACTTTCTTCAGAGAGTTGGGACAAATCATCTTAAGATTTGTGTGGAATCAGAAAAGACCCCAAATAGCCAGAGGAATATTAAAAAAGAAAACCATATCTGGGGGTATCACAATGCCAGATTTCAGGTTCTACTACAAAACTGTGATCATCAAAACAGTGTGGTACTGGCACAAAAACAGACACAGATCAATGGAACAGAATAGAGAATCCAGAAATGCGCCCTCATCTCTATGGTCAACTAATATTCGACAAAGCCGGAAAGACCATCCACTGGAAAAAGGACAGGCTCTTCTATAAATGGTGCTGGGAAAATTGGACATCCACATGCAGAAGAATGAAACTGGACCACTCTCTTGCACCATACACAAAAATAAACTCAAAATGGATGAAAGATCTAAATGTGTGACAAGAATCCATCAAAATCCTAGAGAAGAACACAGGCAACACCCTTTTTGACCTTGGCTACAGCAACTTCTTGCAAGATACATCTATGAAGGCAAGGGAAACAAAATCAAAAATGAATTATTGGGACTTAATCAAAATAAAAATTTCTGCACAGCAAAAGAAACAGTCAACAAAAGTAAAAGACAACCTACAGAATGGTAGAAGATATTTGCAAATGACCTATCAGATAAAGGGCTAGTCTCCAAAATCTATATAGAACTTATTAAACTCAACAGCAAAGAAACAAACAATCCAAACAAACAAACAAACAAACAATCCAATCATGAAATGGGCAAAAGACATGAACAGAGATCTCACAGAGGAAGACATAGACATGGCCAACAAGCACAAGAGAAAATGCTCCACATCACTGGCCATCAGGGAAATACAAATCAAAACCACAATGAAATACCACCTCACACCAGTGAGAATGGGGAAAATTAACAAGGCAGGAAACCACAAATGTTGGAGAGGATGTGGAGAAAGTGGAACCCTCTTGCGCTGTTGGTGGGAATGTGAACTGGTGCAGCCACTCTGGAAAACTGTGTGGAGGTTCCTCAAAGAGTTAAAAATAAATCTGCCCTACGACCCAGGAATTGCACTGCTGGGGATTTACCCCAAAGATACAGATGCAGTGAAATGGCAGGACACCTGCACCCCTGATGTTTATAGTAGCAATGTCCACAATAGCCAAACTGTGGAAGGAGCCTCAGTGTCCATCGAAAGACGAATGGATAAGGAAGATGTGGTCTATGTATGCAAGGAAACATTACTCAGCTATTAGAAATGATGAATACCCACCATGTGCTTCAACGTGGTTGGAACTAGAGGGTATTATGCTGAGTGAAGTAAGTCAATTGGAGAAGGACAAACATTATATGGTCTCGTTCATTTGGGGAATATAAAAAATAGTGAAAGGGAATAAAGGGGAATAGAGAGAAAATGAGTGAAAATATCAGAGAGGGTGAGAGAAATGAGAGACTCCTAACTCTGGGAAACAAACAAAGGATGGTGGAAAGGGAGGTGGGCGGGGGGTTGAGTGACTGGGTGACAGACACTGAGGCGGGCACTTGATGGGATGAGCACTGGGTGATAAGCTATATGTTGGCAAATTGAATTCCAATTTAAAAATTTATTAAGAAAAACACAAAAAAACCCAAAATATAAAATGTCTAACAATTTGACCCAACCATCTTATATCCTTCAATTCACAATACAAGAAATTATATAATATCAAAAAAATAGCAAAAACAATCCAAATATTCATCTTTGGGGGGGCAGTCAAATGTGTTGTGATAATATGCTCCATTATATTATACAGCCATTAAATGATGATGAAAAAAAAAAACCCTATTCTTTTTCTCAAAAGACAATGTTTGAACACAAGTAGCCCAGCCTTTTACTGGAAGATTATATTTGAAATACTCATAGTTTGGGCAGCCTGGATGGCTCAGCGGTTTATTGCCACCTTCAGCCCAGGGCCTGATCCTGGAGAACTGGGATTGAGTCCCGTGTAGGGCTCCCTACATGGAGCCTGCCTCTCCCTCTGCCTGTGTCTCTGCCTCTCTCTCTCTCTCTGTATGTGTTTCTCATGAATAAATAAATAAAATATTTTTTAAAAAAAGAAATACTCATAGTTCATAAAGAGTTGTATCAAGAATATAGAAGGACTTATCAACTATGGCCAGATTATGGAAAAAGCCCAAATGTCCTTGAACTGATGAGTGGATAAAGAAGATCATATACAATGAAATTTTGCTCAACCATCAAAAGAATGAAATCTTGCCATTTTTAATGATGTGGATAGATCCAGAGTGTATTACATAAAGCAAAATAAGTCAGCCAGAGAAAGACAACTATATGATTTCACTCAAACATGAAATCTGAGAAACAATAGATGAACAGAGGAGAAGGGACAAAAAGATAGGGAAGCACACTAGAAGCGACTTACCTATAGAGAATAAACTGAGGGATGAGCTAGATGGGTGATGGGTATTAAGGAGTGCACTTGTGATGAGCACTGAATAATATATGTAAATGATGAATCACTAAATTCTACTCCTGAGAATGGTATTATGCTATATGTTAACTAACAAGAAATTCGATAAAAACTTGAAACAAGCGGACACAAATAATGCTGCAATGAGCTTGGAGTGCATATATAAAAAATTAAGAAGAGGAAGAAAAAAATTCAATAAGCAAAAATAGGTGAAACTTTGACCATTCTACCGAGGAAGATATGCAGAAGGTATGATCACTAAAAAGTTGTTCAATATCATTACTCTTTGGGAAAATAAAAACTAAAACCACGACTTACTTGCTAAATGGCTAAAATTAAAAACCTAACAGTACTAAGTTTTGTTAAGGTAAAGGTTGTGAGGCAACTGGCATTCTTATACATTGCTGGTACAAATGCAAAATATTACGACTGTGTTGTAAAAACATTTGGGCATTTATTTATAAAGTGAAGTATATACTTACCATGTAGCCAGTAATCTTACTCCTGAATATATGCCTAAGAGAAATAAAAACATATGTCCATACAAAGACTTGTACTCAACTGTTCATAGCAATATTATTCAAAAGTGGAGAGAATCCAAATGTCTATTAATTGCTGAACCTATAAGCAAAGTATACAGTATCCATAAAATGGATGTCATTCAGAAATTAAAGCAATAAATTACAGGTTTACCAAAAACATGGGTCCATCTCAAAAGTATTATACTATGTGAAAGAATCCAGTTACGAAAACCATATGGTACATAATAACACTTATCAGACTTTCTAGGAAAGACAAAATTAGAAGGATAGATGGTAGCCCGTTATCACAGGCCCAAGTAGTATAAGGGCTGACCTCAAAAAAGCAAGAGGGAACTTTTTGGAGTGTTGAAAACATTCTACCTTATGAGTTTGGTAGTAGTTATAGGATGGTATCTATTTGTTAAAATCAATCTATTTTGCACTTACAGTTGATAGATTTGATAGATAAATAAAACTGCCCAAAAATACACACAACAGAAAGTGACAGATGAACTCAATTATTGCTGAGTCTTATAATGAAATCTCTAAAGATGAGAAGGAATGAGTTGTCCCTACATGCAGTGTCATAGAAATACGTTTTATATGTTGTTACAGTAAGAAAACGAGACACAATAGACTATAATTTGTGTTTCAAAAATAGGAGTTTTGTGAATATGTAAACATATAATCATATCTATGTAGAAAACATGTCAAAAATTTTCTCCAAAATGTATTTCTTGATGATGGGAAGATAGGGCTTTTCACTTTTTATTTCACATAATTCATTAATGTGTGATTTGGGGTTTTGTAATGGGTGTATTTAAAAATAATTTCAATAATTATTTTTAAAAGACCAGTGAGTGGGCAGCCTTGGTGGCTCTGCAGTTTAGCATTGCCTTCAGCCCAGAGCATGATCCTGGAGACCCAGGATCGAGTCCCATGCTGGGCTCGCTGCATGGAGCCTGCTTCTCCCTTTGCCTGTGTCTCTGTCTCTGCCTATCTCTCTGTGTCTCTTATGAATAAATAAAAGTAATAATAATAATAATAAAAAGACCAGTTAGTATTGTTAAAACAAAAAAAATCAAATTATTCTTTTAAAGTGATGCTAACTGTGAGGCAATCTGTATGGGAAGACTATGGATAAATTTGTAGACGTTCATAGGTGAATCCCTTCCTGGGAAACTTCTCCAACTTCCAAATCTATAAATTCCTCCTTGGGAGGAAAAAGTTAGTATTATGAAATACTTTCAACATAAAATGGTATATTACATATTAAAATTCTCACCCCAACATGTTTACTTCCTTCTTATTCTTTTCCTTTTCATCTTTGTTGGGTCATTCTCAGTGGAAATAAAAGAAAGCATATGTATGTGTGTGTGTGTGTGTGTGTGTGTGTGTGTGTGTGTGTAGGAAATGGGATAATTGAAAAACACATAAAACTACTTTTAACTTCTTCAATGCACAGACACGTTTAAGTATCAGTGCTGAAAATCTTGCAAGGATGTCAAGATTAGTTACAATCGTTTTTATAAGAAATCTTACCCATACTCCCTTAGCTAGTCTCAAAGTATACTAATGAGAGAACAGTGGTTGTTCAAAATGAAAGCTTGTATGTCATCTTTGTGTTTGATGAAGTACTCAATTTGTTTTAGGTTCTCAACAATAACTTCAACAGAAACTATTTTGCTTTCTATAAATTACCAAATATCCTTGTCTAAATTAGAATAATCTCTATTTATCTATCAGACAGGCACTCTTAGATTTTCTGAAGCAAATGGGAAAAACCAGTAAAAAATAGAAACTGCATTTTTGCATGCCATTTTTTTTTCTTAAAAAATATTGGAAGGGCATATGAATGAGTTAGTCAGTTAAGCGTCTGACTTTTGGTTTCTGCTCCGGTCATATCTCATGGGTTGTGAGGCTCCATGCTCAGCAGGGAGGGAGTCTGCCTGAAGATTCTTTCCCTCTGTCCCTCTCCCCACTCGCCCATGGTCTTTCTCTCTTTCTAATATAAATAAACAAATCTTAAAAAAGAATATTGGGAATTCTTACATTTCACCATTATTATTTTCATCAGTTTTTAAATGTCTGTCATGAACAATTGCTTTTCATGTATTTCTCTGACATTAGTCATTCATGTATTTAAGTGTTGCCCATAGAACAGATTACACAATTGCAAGAAATTTGTTTCTATCGTTTTGGAATCAGTTATTTTCATAAATCTAGAAAACTGCTTGCTATTACATTATTCTAGTATTAGAATAAGTTACATCCTTCACTAGTTCCTAGTTAAAACCTTTTTTTTTACATTTCACTATTAAGTCTTTATGTCCTGGAATTTTTACTGCCATTTTTATTTGTCCAGTCATCTATTATTCCTTACCTTTAATCTTACACCATTCTATACTCTATTCGTATTTTCTAAAAAAAAACAGAATTGTGTTTGAACAATTGAAACTTATTTATTCAAAATATCTTAATACTCAACAAAAAGGACAAATATTTTAGATAAATATTTTAGAGGTGAGTCCTTCTCTGCATTATAAATTAGGTTTTCATAAAACTGGAAATACCAATTATAGTTATTCACTGATTTAAATTCTTTATTTTTTCTTGCGCAAATAACCAAAGACTCCACTCTGACACCCAGAAGTTCAAGGTTTTCAGTCAGATATACATCTCAATTATTTTGCTTTTTAGCTCAATACAATGGAATTTTTTTAATCATTACCATCTGCATTCTCTCAAATAAGATACTAGAAGCTTTGCTTCAGTGACTCTATTGTAATATTTCAGTTTAATCTGGTAAATCATTAGGTTGTACTGAGTCAAAAATAATCAGAACTTCTACCTTGAATGATAGGAACACCAAGAATTGAAGCAGTTAATTTTAGAAATAATTATTTATTCAAATGTAACCCAAATGATAAAGCTCAGTCAGCATGCCTGGGATATAACTTTTATACTTAAGTAAAGGCATCTTTAATTTTCTCTCTCCTTTTCCTTTGATTATGTTTAAAATCTCCAGATTGCACTAAAAACATGGTAACTGTTTTAGTGTGCTTTTAATTTAATTCAATTTCAATTAAGAGCTGCTTGTAATGACAATACTTTGTTTCATTTTTATGTCCAAACATTTTACTATGCTTTCTCCTCCTGAAAAAATCAAATATTTAATATTGTTGAAGAATCATACTACTGCTTACTTTGTAGAATTGTATCATTCAAATATTTTCAGTGGTAAAAATGACCTGTAATGAATATACCATGGCACAAATATTTAAGTATTTCACTTTATCGTTCAACCCATGCAATAACTTTCAAGGGTGTTCAATAAGAAATAAAGTAAGTCACACACGTAGGCACATACACACATGCATGTCTGAAAGTAATATTAATAGTAATGTACCAAGATTTTACTTTTTTAAAATTTGAATCACCAATACTTGCAAAATTAAATATAGATCTAGATTATATTCTGTTTATTTAGGCCTTCTGATTTTTTGCATAAAATTCCACGATTTATGATGTGAATGTATTTTCAAGCTCAATTATTGCATTGTAATGCATTTAGAATTTACTTGACTGGGGCAGCCTGGGTGGCTCAGTGGTTTAGCGGTTTAATGCCACCTTCAGCCCAGGGCCTGATCTTGGAGACCCAGGATCAAGTCCCACGTCAGGCTCCCTGCATGGAGCCTGCTTCTCCCTCTGCCTGTGTCTCTGCCTCTCTCTCTCTGAGTCTCTCATGAATAAATAAATAAAATATATATATAAAAAAAGAATTCACTTGACCTGTGTTAAAATGACATAAACCTATAGCCATAGAAGAGCATGACTACTAATTTAAGAAATCTTATCATTGTTTCTTAAAGCTAATGCCCTATGTATTATACTGGGAGTTTTTAGGGACTGGGCATAAAAGCACACATATTTATGTTTTATGTATGCATATTTTACCTGAAATATTTGGATTCAAAATTCTTAAATGTGAATTTCTTCCACATTTCTTATTACCTGATATTCTTTAACTGAAATTTTAGGGTATATTTTCATTGTGTTTTATTTTTCAGGGTTTTCTAGCTAACAATTATCCCCAGGAATTTCAGTGATAATCACCAATATATTGATTTTCACAGATTTGAGACACTTTATTTTCTGTCAAACTCTAAAGGCCAACTGGTTTTCAGCTGATTCTTGTAAAATTATATATTGTAGCCTTAAATAACATATGCTAAGTGGCTTTGGAGATGCTTCAAAGTAGATGATCTTTTCTGTCCACTTTAAACTATAATGAATATATTAATGCATGCTGATTACTTCTCTGGAAGGATATCAGAGTATTTCAAGCATAGTGATCCGTCTATGAATGAACACATTTCTTGAACTTTTATGTGCCTTTCCAGGATTTAAAAAATATCCCAAAATTTAACAATTTCTTATAAATTTACAATGATTTCTTATAAATTTCCCAAACCATAAAATGCTAGAGATGATAGTTAATGACTCATTCACTGAACATTTATTGGGTATTGACTTAAAGCCAAGCAGTGTTTCAATTGCTTGGTAAAGGTGTGCAAGACCTTATTCTACTAGTGCTTTCTTTTTAGTGAGTAAAAATTCTCTCTAAAATAAAAATACCATGCAAATAGAGGTAAGTATATAGGACAGAGTAACATAAGAACATAAGAAGAACAATGGAGATGAACTTACATAGGCAGCTCAGGGGGGGTCCCTATGAAAAGGAATGTTTTAGCCGGGAGTAGAAGGAGGAGAGAGAGCTAAAAATGAGGAAATCTCAGAGATGGGCATTCAAGTAGACATTACATCAAGTTTCAGGTGCTAAATAAACAATGAGATGCTGAAGAAAGGCCAGTGTTCAGGGTACATGAGAAAGAGTAGTGTTATGGGATGCTGTGGGGAAAATATGAACAATGTGCACAAGCTCTTCCTTGTGCGACATGCCATGGGTTTGAATTTTATGCAAAAAGTCATGAGATGTCATAGACAATGGCTTAGTCATTACGCGATCCAACTCAGTCATGAAAATTACTATTCACCTAACCCAAACACTCCAACCATCAGATTCAGTGCCAAAACAACACTGGAATCACTTGACATTTTATTATAGTTGCTCAGTACATACAAATATTTATGAAAATAAGTGTATTTCCATATCACACTTCCTATCCAATATTGTTACTTTTTAAAAATGGTATCTTTTTATTTACTTAAAAATGAGTACTTTATTTATGGTGTCAGTCCATTTTCTTTTACCTTACTTAGCATAATCCTTTACAAAATTGTATAATTATGAAGGTAAATCTGAAGTCCCTCCAATATTAAGTGTTATGATCTTACAGATGGTGTTCATATCCTAGCTTGGTGACCGATGAACAAAAAAAAAGATGCTAAGGTGAGTAGAAATTAATGACAGTCTTGAAATGTTCTTGTACAGGCATCATCTCATTATTCAGAATTTGCTATGGGCTAATGATTTAGATCATTTAATTAAATTGTTTGTTTACTTGTTGTTTGGCTAGGTCATTGCTTAAAAGCATTTTTATCCATGTGGGGAAAGGAAAAAGAGAGGAAAAGACATATTAATCAAAGAGTTAGCCTAACCAGTATATCCTGAACCTAAGGGACTTGTTATTGTGGAATTTATAAGATACTGTGTATTGCCTTAAGGAGCCAAGCCAAAACTCAGTGTCTGCTGTCCCATGTATAAAGATAGCCTGAACTTCCTATAGAATTTATATAATTTTCATATAATGTGATTATTGACATGTTTAGATTTAAAACTTTCAGTTTGACATTTTTTTATTTGTTCCATCTCTTTTGTTTCCTCTTAATTCTTTTTACGCTCTCTCTTTGCTTGAGTATCTTTAATAATTTCATTTTATTTGTGGGGGGCTTACATATAACTTTTGCTTTTTTATCTTAATAATTGCTTTCAGATTTGTAGTACAGATCTTTAACTCATCACACTCTACCTGTAAGTGTTGTTATGCCACCTCACGTAAGATGGGACTCTTAAAACTGTACACTTTCATTTATCTTCTCCCACTTGTAGGTTTCTAGGAGATGGATATGTAGAAAGAACCTTCTGTATTATGATGAAAATTCTCTTGTGAAACGTGACTAAATTACAATATGCATGGACATTATTCCAGAAAAGCAAGTGTTTTTTCCACAGTTCCTCTGACTATAATTTATTATTTACCTGGAGCTACCAGTAGGCAGATGTAGGGCATTGTTTATTCTTTATTTCAAGGTATTTGATGCCCATAAAAATGGGTGTAATAAATCTCTGCATCACAAATCAATCACTTGACAAATCACTTTTGAGAGAAAATTTTCCTCTGAGCTATCCCAGAAAGTTAACTTTGTTAGTCAATTAGATTTATGCATTATCATAGTTTGAGCGGGGGAGGGGGAGAAGAATTGGTAAATATAATACATTTATAAACAGGATTATTGTCCTATCGATTGGTAATATTTTATTATTTGTTTATGAATATTTAGGGCCATCACAACCACATACACAAAAAGGATTCAATATAATTTCCTGGGAGATTAAATAGCACAAAACAGTAAATAAACTAAATGGGAAAAAGGACAAAATCAGAATGTAATGATCTTTCTCTTGCAATGTTGAAAAGAGGTTACAGGTTCTTGTCTTCAGATTTGAGCCAGTCATAAGTTCCAATACAGAATTCAAGATTTGTTGATAGAAGAAAAGCACTCCCCAGTTCGCATGGGGAATAAGCCTTGGGTACTCCAATATAGGATGTTTGCTTACATAAAATGTTTATCCTATAATAGATTGCTTGTCCTACCCTGACCCTGAAATTCAACTCTAAAGCAAATTTTGCTATGCAGGACTCTCACACAAAACTGCTTACACATCTGTCATTGTCCTCTACAAGGCAAGCTTTAAGTCTGTACTGTATTTATTATGCAAATTCCTTTGAAATCTGTGGTGCAGGTGCCTCATGCCTTTCAAAATTAGTTTGCATATTAAATGTAGCATAGAAAATGATGGCCCACAAACTTTAGCTGCTTTGGTTTTAATCAGAGACTGTGGAATAAAATGTATTGGATATTCAGGGTAATTCACACACAATGGAAACAATTAATGGGAAATACTCTAGCACACCCTTTGTTTCATACCATATAAGTTGAAGAGAGCAGCTGTTACCCAAACTTGTTTTCCTCAATTGTTTCATTTTATTTGGAAAATATCAGAACAAGAAAAAAAATATGCAATCCTTGCTAGGAGCATATTTATGTGACTGAGGTTTTTCTTTTTTGTCAAATTTACTCTTCTTGAAAAAATGATAAAATTGCCTCAGGATGTCAAATATACTTTTCTTATGACTGTATAATGAGAATGGACCAAGGCTTTGTGAAAATATTTATCAGAAAAATAAATCATTGGAACATATTTTTTAAATAGAATGGATTCAAATAATAAGGTGTAAATCAGCAAGTAAATCAATGCATAATATCAAGCATTACAGAAATGGAATAATTATTCTAGTTCTTGTTTTTATAAAGAAACCTGAATTATATGACCATGAATATAAAAATGTATTTTATAAAATACTTGCAGCTTGTGGGGGACAGGAGAATGAATAGGCATAGCACGGAGGATTCTTAAGGCAGTGAAAATGCTCCTTAGGATACCATAATGATGGATATATGTCATTACACATTTGTCAAAACCCATAGGATATACAACACCAAGAGTGGGCCCTAGTATAAACTATGGATTTTGGTGAATATGATATGTCAATGTAAGTGCATCAATTGTAACAAATGTACCACTCTGGCAGAGGCTGCTGATAATGGGGTAAGCAATGTATGGGGGGAGGCAAGGGGTTTATGGGAAATCTCTGTATTTTCTTCTCAATTTTGCCGAGAACTTAAGACTGTTCTTAAAAAACCTGATTCTTAACAAAACACTTCCTGGCAATATTTCAATGCTACTTAAAAAGTAACTCCGAACTCCCAGTTTCGCTTCAATGTGTAGAGTTTGGAAGTCATCATTCCATTCTTTCAACTAGAAGTTGAGTAAACTGAAAATCAGTTATTTTTTTTTTAGATCAATAGGAAAACTGAACTTTCAGTTTGATAAATTTGATAAAACTGCCACTCCAAAATTTGGAGATGGGCAAATTCAGAGTTTCCAATACCTGAAGTAGGAGCTACTGGAGCCAGTAATTATCAGGATACTGCTGACAAATTGTTGGAAGCTGGTTGTGGACTACCATTAAGAGGGAGAAACTACTGGGAATGGAGTTGGAGGCACAGTTAGGGGAGTCCCACATTTTTAAGGATTTAACTTCCAGGAACCCCGCTAAGTTCCACAGTGAAAATCAGAGAAATATTCCTTCATAGTTCTGGCAAGGGAATGGAAAAAGTAAATACTATGAAATATGCTCAGGGAGGATTTCATAACGAAACCTGCTCTCCTGAGAGAAAGGCTTTACCCAGGCCCCTCGAACTTGAGGGAAAGGCACTTCTTTGTTTCAGCCCATGTTTGACTTCATGTCTCATGTAAGGGGACTAGGGAGGGAAAGCAACGGAAAAAATTGTACAAGTCATAGTCGAGTGACATAGGTCCTCTAAAAGCCTAATATTAAATCATAAGATTATTTAATGCCTCACTTGCCCTGTACTTTACCACCACCCCAGTAGAGCTCCAGTATAACCACAGTGGATTACAGCTCAAAGAGGTGCAATCAAAGTAGAAGTTCTTAGGTAAATGCAAAGACATCAGGGAAGGTAAAAGGAAGAGTGCCTCTTGTTGAATTTGATGCTTCTGGCTCCTATAGCTATAGCAAACCTTAATCACAGCTGAACTCTCAGTCAAAATAACCTAAAACTTCACAAGACAGGCCCATTTTTCCTTTGCTGTTACTCAATGTATCATATCTGACTTTTCAACTACAACAAAAAATTGTAAGACATGTTAACAGGCAAGATTAGGAAACACAGAATCAAGAGACAAGGCAAACATCAAAACCAGACCCAGCTATGATACCGATTTTGGATTCAGCAAGAAAGGAATTTAAAATAACGGATTAAAATGTTAAGGGCTCTACTGGAAAAAGTGGACAATGTGCAAGAACAGATATCATTTGAGGCAGAAAAAGAATTTGGTAAAATCTAGCACCCATTTATGATAAAAAAAAAAGAAAACTCTCAACAAACGAGGAATGAAGAGGAACTTTCTACACTTGATAAAGAGCATTTACAAAAATCTCACATCTAATATCATACTTATTGTTAACTGCAATGACATCTAGAAAGGGATGAGTTCAGTAATCTTCAGAAACAGATAGAAGTCCGTGTGCAGCGTCTTCTCATCTCAATTAATTTGCATGTACATTATAGTTTGTTATTTTTTAATTACACTGAGAAGGCGTGGCATCTACCATTTAATTTCAATTTTTTTAGCATCCTATTTTCTTTAAAAAAAAAAGTAGAGTTGCATGAGATTACATCAATTTAGACCCGACTTTTGTCAACATCCTTTTTCCACCTGTGTTTCACATTATTCTTATGCATGCTATTAAAATCCAAATCATACTTTCATACCAAATTTTTACCTTTATGCTAACAGTGATAAGGCTATCAATAGCAAGAATCTGGTGGATGGATCAGTCTCAGTGTGTAATCTTTACATGATTTATTTCCTGTGTTATTATTTATGCAAAGCTTCCATAAAAAAGAGAATAGTCTTTGAGGTATTATTTTACTCACTCATTTATTTTTACCATGCCACTACCCAATTTTCATGGTATGCCTGTGCACACTACCATTCAAATATAATTTGCTACTCTCTCATGGAGAAAAAGACAAGACTGGTTATCAGGGATTATGACTATATTCACATCTTAATCAGCTTCATTAACATTCTCTATCTCCCCCATCCTGTTCTTACTAATGACCTTTTCTCAATGTGTATCCATTTTGACTTATCTAAAGTTTTTGGTAAGATTGATCAAGAATCTCTCTTTTCTTTCTTAATTTTTTTCTCCTTTGAGTTTTATGAATTGTACTTTTTTGTTTTGCTTTCTTCCTGCTAACTCTTCTCCATCTGTTTTTGTCCAGTAATTTTTATTATACCTCAGTACCCATAAATTATTTGTATAACTTTCCTTGTCCCCATCTTGCCTATTCTGTCTTGGGGATTTCAACCACATTATGGCCTCATCTATCTTTTTTTCTGCTTGTGATTCTTTTCTTCTAAAATATAAGCTTCACTAGGGTGCAGATATTTTTCTAATTTTTTCACCATTTGCATGTCCCAAGAACAGTGTCTGGCACAGATATAACAGGTATTCAATACATAATTGTCCACTGGATTACTTCCAAATGTATACTCCCAATGAATCTCAAAGGGGATGGAGAGATGGGCGCATGAGTGAAGGGGAGTGGGAGGTACAGGTTTCCAGTTAAGGAATGAATAAATCATGGGAACACAAGGTGCAGCATAAGGAATACAGTTAATGATATTGTAATAGTGCTGTATAGTAACAGATGGTAGCCACTCTTGTGGTGAACATGGCATAGTGTATAAACTTGTTGAATCACTGCATGGGACACCTGAAACTAATGTAAAACTGAGTCAACTCTAAAAAAATCTTTAATGCATATATGATGTTTACTTAGGGTTCATATTTTCAAGCCCCACGAAGGGATTCCCGCCAATTGTTCTGGGCTAGGACCAGAAATGTTTATTTTTAACAGGTTTCATGGTGACAGGTGTTAGTCTTGCTTTGAGAAACACTGAATTAGACATGTATCTTTAACTGCTATTGGACATCTTCAACTGAATATACTTTAGATATTTGTAAATTCACATTTTTTCCTAAATATTTGCTCTTCTATTTCTATGAATGTAATTTGTATTAATTTTCTTTCATATTAAAAAAAGCCTCTACTTTGTATACTTTAACTTTTTGTCAATACATCTTCCTTCTATTGGGCCTTTCTTTTCTGCCCCTGCCATATTATAATTTCTGATACTCAAAGAATTTTCAAATATTATGATTAAAAAATGTTACTACTACATGGACAATATCATATCCTCTAAGAACTTGAAAATAAAGATTATGATAACTAACCATGAATTTAGCCAGTGAAAATAAATGTAAAAATATGCAAGATTTCCCAAAGCAGACAGATTAACTCCAAGATCTTGGTTTCTGACCCAAAAGTTCTACTTGTATTATATTACATTACATTACATCACATTATTTTCATGCTAAGTTTACTTACTTGTGTTATTTTTAATATTAATCTTTATTGAAAATATATACACACAAGACAGTATTTTAGGTACTTTGGGGTTATGTGCATAAATCAGTAAAAAGCTGATGTACTAAATACCTTATAGATTTGAAGGAAAGGGAAATGTGTACAGACAGGTTAAAGGGAAGAATATTTTAAGTTTTAAAAATTATATGGATAAAAAAATCACAGAATAAGAGTTTTCAATTTTTGTGGTTGTGTAGATGTAGGTGTGTCTGTACATGATCTTATACATTTGTGAAAGCATATGTTGACTTATTAACTCAAATTAGCAGTTAAAATTAAAGAATATACAAATCTCTTCTTTACTGTCTCTCTCTAGAGGTTGGAAATTGTCTCTTCTGCCTAAACAGAAAGCTCTACATATAATGAACCTAAATGTATGTTAAATGGAAATTATGTTACACAGAATCAGTAAGAACTCAGTAGTAGATATTTATAGTAGAATAGTAAAGAGATATATGCAGAAATCCTTTCATTTTACTTCCCTTTGAAGACTGCCTCCATTATGAACAGCAATATTTTCAACTTAATTATGAAAAAAAATGTTCAGTAATGAATACTTTGATTTAGTTTGATTCTTACTCTGAAGCGTTAGATGCATAAAATGAAATATAATTGTAAAATTAAAACTTTACATGATTTTAATGATGACAAATTGTTTTATTTTTCCATTATGCTAACTCCATTTGTCACTTTTATCTTTAAGATGTGGAGGAATTTCAGTATATAGGTGATTTAATTTTAAAAATCACTTTGAAACTCTTAAAAAATGTTTTAAAAATAAGTGAAAAAAATTAAAAATAGGTGAATATGATTTTTATTTTTTCTCTCTTTTTATTTTTATTTTTTGCATTTTTTTTAAAGCATGGTTTCCCTTTCTGGACATCCCAAGGCATCTGTCTGCTATGTTGGGATATGGGAAATGGGAATTTTACATGAGATTGGCATAGCAGAAGTGAAATGTAGTATTTATATTTTGATGGCAAATTTAATTTTATTTTGAAACCATAGTTTTAAAACCAGGTTTTCCCGAGAAAGAAATTATTTCCTAAATTTTATAATTCTTTAAATGTCAGTAAAGACGTAGTAGTTAAGTCTGGTGTACTTGTCTTTTTTTTTTTAATGTCATCAAGATTATCTTTTCCTAAATTGTTGTGGGAAAATAGACACAAGATATGGAGTTTAATAACAGACAATTTTAATATTTCTATGTACTGCCTTGTTAGTTTAATTTTACCTGTCTTTGTGGCATAGCATTCTATTTGTTAGAGGGCTGCCAATTTCTCCATCACTGAAAGCCCAGGTTGTAAATGTAGTTCAGTAGAAATGGACAAAATCATTTAGTGAAAGTTCATACCACAGGGTATGTGAGAAACCTCCACTTATTGATTCAGCTTCAATGGAATGCATCAGAAAGACAAAAATGGGATATATGTATAATCTTCTTATTCTGCATATTTTCTGGGAAGAAGGTCACAAAATTGAGGGTAATTCTAGGAAAAATGTTTAAGATACTAGAAATGCATAAAAATCAACCTGGAATTATAGTAACTATAGTAGAAGAGAATGTTTTAGGGCTTGAATTTACCTCTAGCCATTAACTCTTGGTTTCTGGGTTCACAGCAACAAGAATTGTCTTTCCATTGTAGGTATGAGTTTTAGTGCACAATATTGGGGGCACAACACTTCATCTTCTTTATTGCTCTTTTCTGATGTGTGATCAGGCACAGGGAGTGCTAATATGATAAATTGTCCTTTTAACAATTCACCAGGCTCATATTGCAAAACTCAGAAATCTGACTTTGTCACTTTGTTGCCTAAAACTCATCAGTGGCTTCTCATTAGCTTTAAGATAGAGTTCAACTCCCTTTTCCTGGATCTGAGGCTCATACTGATACTCTGTCCACTCACCTCCCACCACTTCCTAGCACGGGTTTTTCCCTTAATAGTTGCAAACATTGAAGTCTGCTAACTTTATACCCCTATCAGCCTATGCCTCTATGTTTCAACTTTGCTAATCTTATTACCTCCTTCTGGAATAGCGTTCCCCTTTCTCTTTGTCTGGCTAATTTCCTTTTTTATCCTTCAGAAAACTCAAGCATCATCTCTTCCATGAAGCCTTCCCTGAATCCTTAAGTCACTTGTAAAATGATTCCTGTTCTTTTGCACCCAAAGCAAATTTATTCCCTAAAAAAAACCTAAATTCCTTATACAGCACCAAAATGACTTCACCAGAGCAGAGTAGATTTACATTTCTTAGTATGAGAAAACAAGTTAGGTTAGGTTTTATAACAACAAATGCTCTATGAAATCTCAAGACCCAAATGTGTTTTGGCATGGATACCAGAGCTCACCTCAGCCAGGTTGGTAAACAAGCCAGTGAGGGATGTAGCAAACAGTTGGGAGTCCAGAACTCCCAAATGCCTTCAAGGACTTTGTATGACAGTTGGCTTAACCCGAATGAGGATTTTTCCAGAGAGTGTCAAAATGGCTCAGTGATCACAGAATTCAGTGCAGGCCAATGGGACATAGGAAAATATGACTTATGTCCAAGGTCTACGAAACTCCAACTATAGCTGGTGTAGAGTCTCTGGGAAATTATTGGGCTCCACTTAGATAATAAACCTACGGGAACCAGCCATCCTGTTGTAAAATATCAAGTAAATATCAAGTCTCAGGAAGATAAGCAGTAGCATGTGGAAAAGGACCACTGCTTGGAGACCAGGAGACATGAAGAAAGATACTAGCTTGTAATATGGATCTTCAGTGGGAGGTCAACTTTTTACCACTTGCTACAGGTTGTACAAGCCCTTCTTTTGCATATGCCAACATGTCAGGAACAGAGAGAAAGAGGAGGACATTGTAAAGCCTAGATACTTAAACAAAAGAAGTGAATTATGAAAAGAGAATATTTAGGTTATTTAATTGAATTGCAATTACTGGAGCAATCTCCATTTATTTTTTATTCCGATGTTACTAAGTAGGTTGAGGATTCAAAAGGACTACAAAGTGGATAGTAGAAAATATAAGTTATATTTTCTTTGTGCTTTTGGATATGCTGTGTTTGGATTTAGAATGCTGGTATATAGTAGCTACTTAATTTATATTTGTATTTCTCTTATGAATATGTGTCACTTGGAAAGGATTGAACATCTCATATTAAATGTGAATTTCTTTTCTTAAAATAACTAAAATTTAAAACCTACATATGTCAAGATTCAAATATTTAAAAATAGTAAAAATATTAAAATTATATTTATATATTAAGAAGCCCTTCACTGTGTTTATTTATTTTTTATTTATTTACTTATTTTAGAGAAAAAGAGTACACGAACAAAGAGGGGGCAGAGGGAGGGGTAGACAGAGATAAAAGCAGTCTCTCTGCTGAGACTGTGGGAATTGATCTCACAACCCTGAGATCATGACCTGAACAGAAATCAAGAGTTGGATACTTAACTGAGTCACCCAGGTACCCCCTTTTCATTGCATTTTAAACATGTTCAGTCTGTAGCTCAAAATCACTAACTCTGTTATTCTGAAAATATTATATATTATCATTATTGAAAAGTAATATATTTTTATAAAGACACATTTTATGATAAATTTATTTTAAAATAATGCTTCATTATTTATTTCTTTCAACACTTGTAATTGATTTTCTTTTTCATTCTTTTGTCTACTATGAATAAAATATTTGAATATTATTTGTATAAAACAAACTGAAGATTCTGTAAATATACTTTCTAGAAAAATTGATTATAATACATACATAGTCATAGAAACAATAGGCTTTCATGTGTTGATTATTAGAATATAATAGCAATTAGGAATTATTATTTTTATAATTGAACTTTATATTTTTATTTATTATGTGAGAGTTTTAAACAAGCCTTGATATTTTATAATTTCTAAATAAAAAACAAAGAAAGGCAATTTGAATCCTAAGTCTTCTTGACAGAGGATATGGGAATTAATATCAACAATTAGATTTTACTTTAAAGGAAAATATGAACTTCAGAGAACTTTCACAAATAAGTATCAACCAGATAATTTAAAAATTCAAAAAGAATAATTCATGCTTCATCTATGGGTATGCCTAATTTAAAAAGTATCCACTATGCTTTCACTGTTGCAATGTGACATTGTCTTTCTTGAAGAAATGTGACCCAGAGGGACTGAAGAAGTAGCAGGATATGATTTTATGAAGAACTTCAATATGCAATAATATTGTCCTACCTACCACTGACTCATTATTCTCAGATGATGTAAACAGATGCTTGCAGGATTTTTAGTTCCGTGGCCAAAATCACATAATGAGTATGAGAAGAAACAGAAGGTCAGAAGATATTCTGATTACAGAACCTGAACTTCTAACCACTTTACCTGATGGCCTCCCCTTGATACATATCACTCCTTCATAGAAAGACAAGGTCTTCTTGATCAAATGAAAGGCAGACATCTATAAGTCATAATTTCCTAATAGAGAGGGAAAGGGGAGCCAATCATGAAAGTTATCAATGAGGAAATAGCTAACTGATCAGGGAGATTACCATATAGTGGTTGATATCACTGAGATTGGAGCCAACATGAGTGTTACTAACTAGCAATGTCAGTTTTGTGGAGGGTGAATTAGAAGCAAAGAATACATATATTCAAATGTAAATGAAAAAAGTAAAACAAGTGCAAGTATACAGATTAATGACTGATGTAACAAGACTATAGAGAAGGACACAGACACCTGGGTCCAACATCAGGAAGAGAAAAAAAAATTATTAGAAGTCCGGTAAGGATTCATGGCAAAAAATAAGCTTTATAATTGCATTTTTAATTCGTTGATAAAATATATTATTTGGTCACTTTAATGATAAGTCTTTTTGAATTTATTTTTAAAAATATTCTTGAATATGCCCATTGGTCATTTGCCTTCTAGATGACAAGCATGATCTGCCACTTGTTTTAGTTTATTTTACATACTTTTTTAAAAAAAATGGTTTTGAATTTCAAGAAAAAATTGAAGAGACAGTACACAAAATTTCCAAACACTTTATTTCCCACTTCCCATATCTCCACTGCTTCCCCCATTATTAACATCTTGCATTAATATTGCATGTTTGTTACAATTAATGAGTGAATAGAGATACATTACCATTAACTAAAGCTCATAGTTTATATTACATTGTAAATTTATGTCTTGATAAATACATAATGTCCTGTATCCACCATGACAGTGTCCTACAGAATGGTTTTACCCTTCTAAAAATTTCTTTGTTTATTCATCTCCCCCACCTCCTGCAAAACTTTGGTAACCAGTGATATTTTTGCTGTTTCTATAGTTTTGTCTTTTCCAGAATGCCATATAGTTAGAATTATACAATACGTAGCATTGTCAGACTGATTTATTTCATTTAGCAAAATGTATTTAAGTTGTCTCTTTTTCATGGCTTAATAGCTCATTGTTTATGGTTAAATACTATTCCATTATATATATGTACCACAATGTGTTTATATATTCACCTGTTGATAAGCAACTTGGGTCTTTCAAGTTTTGGCAATTATGAATTAGTTGTTATACACATTCATGTGTAGGTTTTTGGTGGACATAATTTTTTACTTCTATGGTAATACCAAGGAGGACAATTGCCAGATCTTAGAATAGTTTTGTAAGAGATCCTAAGCTGTCTTCTCCTGCCAGTAATGAAATGAATGAGAGTTCCTCTTGCTCGACTTCCTTACCAGCATTTGATATTGTCAGTGTTTTAGATCTTGGCCATTTTAATAGGTGTGCAATGGTATCTCCTATTGTTCTAATTTGCATTTCCTTCATGACATGATTTGGAACATATTTTCATATGCTTATTTTCCATCTGCAGATATTCTCTAGTGAGATATTGAAGGTCTTTGGCCCATTTTTAAATCAGATTGTCTCTTATTGTGGGTTTTGAGAATTATTTACAGATTTTGGATTATAGTCCACAATCAGATGTGTCTCTGCAAATATTTTCTCCTAGTGTGTGACTTGTCTTTTCGTTTTCTTGACTTGACATTTTCAGTGCATAAGTTTTTAATTTTAATGAAATCCAGCTTGTCATATGTTTCTTTCATAGATCATGCCTTTGGTGTTTTATCTAAAAATTATTGCCATGTCCAAAGTATCTAGGTTTTCTTCTATACTATCTTCAAGGAGGTTTATGATCTCACATAGTACATTTAGGTTTATGATACATTTGGAGTTAATTTTTGTGAAAGGTGTAAGGTCTGCATCTAGATTCAATTTTTTTTTTGTATTTTGATGTCCAGTTCTAACACCATTTGTTTGAGAAGACTATCTTTTTTCCACTGTATGTCTTTGTTCCTTTGTCAAAGAATTAATTTAGTTCTCTCTTTTTTAAATGTCAATCATCAGAGTTTTGTAGTTTTCCTCACTTAGATCTTGATCTAAAATTTTGTGTTATATTTATACCTGAGTATTTCATTTTTGGCAATGTGAATGTAAACTGTGTTTTTAATTTCAAAATCTACTTGTTCATCGTTCATTCCTGGTCTGATAATTCCAACATCCTGCCATGTCCAATTCGGATGCTTGCTCTGTCTCTTCAAATTGTGTTTTTGCTTTCAAAAATGTCTTGTAATTTTCTTTGTAGCAAGATATGATGTTCCAGGAAAAAAGAACTGCTGTGAAAAGAACTTTAGTAATATGATGGTAAGGCATGAGGGGAAAAGGAGTGCTCTATAGTCCTATGATTGATTACATCTAAGAGCTTTAGATTTTACTGAACCTATGCCTGTGGATTGTGATCTTCACAAGAGTTTCTGTTTTGTTTGCTTGTTTGTTTTTTATCCTTCCTTAGATGAAACAAATGTTGAGTATTTCCCTTCTCCCAGGTCACTTTGGATCTGATAATATCCCAACATGTTAGGCTCTGGTTAACAAGATTTCCCTGAGAGCAGGCCTTGTGAAGAACAGAGTTCTCTGACACGTTTCAAAGTGGTTCTTTTTCCTTTTTCCACATGAGAAGCACAAGGGGATTTTTCTATGATATTTGGTGTGGAAACCTGTTCAATGTCCTGGTGATAAATCTCACAATACTGTGGGATACCTCTTTATGACTGGGTCTCTTTGAGTTTTCAATTCTCAGAGTTGTTTTCACCAAGGCTCCAGATATTTGTGGATTACAGTTCAAGATTTCCTTCCCTGGCACTTGGTCCTATGGCAGTTTCCCACCATGAGTCTCTGAGTCATGGTAAGCCATGATTCCTGTGTATGTTTGTCTGTATCTCCAGTCTTGCAGGCAGCAGTTTGCCCTCTGCCCTCCACTCTTCTGAATCCCAGACGAGTTGTTTTTCAGTGTGTTCAGCTTTCTGTTATTAAGCAGAGTACAACTTCTATGAATTTTACATGTGGAACTAGACACCTCTCCAGTAGATTTTAAAAAATATTTTATTTATTTATTCTTAGAAAGATAAAGAAACAGACAGAGAACACACAAGCAGGGGGAGGGGCAAAAGGTGAGAGAGAGAGAGAATCTCAAGCAGACTCCCCACTGAACTTGGAGCCTGACATGGGCCTCGATCCCATGACCCTCAGATCATGACCTGAGCTGAAATCAAGAGTCAGACACCCAAGCCAACTGAATTACCCAGGTGTCCCTCTTCAGTACTTTCTAACTCTCAAGGTAGTCTACACTCAGCCTTTAGCAATTCTGCGAAGTTATCATTTAAATATTCCTATTGGCTCCTGTGGCTTTGGCTTCAGGTAAGGTAATTATGTCTGCAATCTTCTTTATTCACCTGTCTCTCCAGGTTTTAGGGTGGTGGCTTGCCCTGTTACCCCAATTCTCTGATGCATCTGAGGAAAGGTATAAGAAATAAAACACAATCCACTCCTGGGAATCTACTATGAAGAACTGACTAAGCTGTGATTCTTTAGCTTGGTTGTATAATAGAGTCTCCTAAGGAGCTAAACACCCCAAATGCCTGCCAGATCAGTCAACCAGTGTCTCTGAGGGCGAGACTCAAGCATCTATATCTTTATAGCTTCACTGGTAATTGCTATGTACAGCCAGGATTGAGCGTTAGACCTAGATTAGAGCAAGATATCTAGACCAAGGTACCTGGGTTTGAATCATGCCTGTGGGGCTTACTATCAATGTGAAGCTGGAAAAGCCTATGAGTCACTCTGTGTCACAGTGTCCTAATCTGGAATAGGAGAATCATGATACGTGTCTCATAGTTTTGTTTTTGGCACATAATTAGTGCTATATTTGTGCTAGTTTTATTTTTATAGTTTTTATTACAGACTTGGACAATAAGTTGAACCTTATCAATGCCCCAGAAATTCTGTGTGCTCCACCCTAATGACATACAACTCTTCACCATCCCCAGAGGTGATTCTTAATTTGAATATTTTATTTACTATTGCCTTACTTTCTTTTCTTTTTTTAATTTCACTGCTTTTTATTGTTGTATGTTTATATACCTAAATAATAAATTTCTTTGTTTTATGTTTACAATTTTTTTTTGAAATTGAATCATATTGTAAATAATCTTTGTGTCATGCTTCTTTAAGCTACACTATATTTTTTGATATTTACCTATGTTATCACAGCTACCTCTAGTTCATTTATTTAGAGGGCTCTACGGTGATCCATTTTAGAATATACCACGATTATTGTATCCGTTCTACTGTTAATGGGCATTTGTTTAATTTCCAGTTATTATTTTGTTGTTGTTGTTGTCATGGAGACCCGTAGGGCTAAAAATATTCTTAGGCATGAATCATGGTGCATGCTCATAAGAATTTCTTTAGAAGGTGCATCTAAAAGCAGAACTTTGAGGTTATAGTTTTTGTATATAGTTGATTTTTTTAGGCAATACTGAGTTGTTTAATAAATTGGCTTTATTAATTTGCCCTTCAGTTGAAGAATGTAAACATTGTTTCACGTCCTTGTCATCCCTTGACATGGTACAACTTTAAAATTCATGTCACGTTGATTGTTATAGATCTTTTTTTTTCCTTCTTTTTTGAAGTGCCTATTAAGGTTGTTTACCCATTTTTCTCTTGAAACATATCTTTTCTTCTCTACCTTAGGTGATTTTTAAAAAATAAAGAAAAACTATCAGTTCTTTGTCATGTATACCTGTGGTAAGTAACTTCCATTTATGGATTGCTATTTTATTCTTCTATATAATCTATTTTATAAAAAAAGAAGTTATTAAATTTTAATTTAATAAAACTTGTCAAACTTTTATTGTTTTGTGGGGGACATCTTATTAAAAAACTAAGACTTAGGTTTTAGATTAGGTCTAAAGTTATTCCCTAAAACTAGTTTATGAAGTTATTCCCTTGTAATATTTTCTAAATGTTTGGTCTTTTTATTCTTCTCACTTTGATCTTTAATTTACCTTAAATTATTACTTTTGTATATGGTATGAAGTAGGGGACTTATTTTTTCCATATAATTAAAAATTCCATTATTTTTAGTAGCCCAGTCAATGTCCTTACAAATCTACAAATCACTCTGAGCTAAGTTAAGCATGTATATTTATTTCCCTTCTCCTCCCTATCCCTGATACTGTATTTTGTTTCACTGAGCTATTCCTGTACCCATACCAGTTAATTGCCTTAATTTTTATAAGTTTTATAAGCCTTGATATCTGGTAGGGAAATAACCCTCACTCCCTCTTGTTATTTCTTTTCTTTAAATATTTGGTAATATTTAGTGTGTCTTATTAGGGAGGTGGTCACATTAATGTAGGCTCTTATATGTTTTTTGTATGGAATAGAGAAGCAGACATCTAGAATTTTTATGATAATCCTAAAATAATAGAAAAATTGTTCCATACTTAGTCCTGTCTTAAAATTTGCCTCTAGGCTTTTCTTCCTCAGGGTAAATTCAAATTATTTTTTTGACTTGTTCACTCTTGTCTATTGTTTAGTTTGTCAATACAGCTTACTTCTGCTTTTCACAACATCTTTGCTATCCTAGAAATAATATACATATATCCTCAAGGTTCTTCCTGTCATTTATATAAAAAGTTTAAATCAACCGAATAACACATACTTAGTTACACTTCCTCAAGCAACATTTAAGTGGTTGAAACTTTTTCTATACATTAAAAGGTGTATTTTAAAATTCCTCCCTGCAGTTGGCATATTTTAAAATTGTGATATATGTCAACATTGACTTAATTTTTCTTAAAAATTGTATGTTTGAGAAGGAGGAACATATTGACTGAATAAAAAAATGATTTTGTTACATTTTGTTGTATCTTGTGGGTCAGTTGAGTAAGAGGTAATCCAGTTAACATTTTTAAAAAAATACTTAAATTATTTTTAAACAGATTATGGGAATGAAAAACAAATTAATTATAAATTATAGACAGACATAGCCAACTTTTTATATTTCTAATATCTATATTTTTAGAACTCTAACAAAAGACAAAAGTTCAATATTCGAATATAATTTGGGTTAGAACAGAGGAAAAATATTTACCTCCTGACCTAAGGCAACTTCTACGTCAGTGGAGGAAAATTGATTCAATGCAGCAGTTATCTTTTACCTACTAAAATAAAGATATAAACAAAATCTAATGACAGCATAAAGAGCAAAATGATAACGTGCCAACTCAGAAGAGTGTCCCCAAAATTTGTGAAATTTATGTCAAAGAAATTGATATAGAAGTAGTTAAAGATCCAGGAATTTTTCATCTAGTGAAAAAATTGCTGTTTATATATGTTGAATATGCCAGTCTAATGTGTTCCAGAATTCCTTTGTAGTTTTAGACCTAATCAGGTATGAAGGTGAGAATTTCAGCTGTTACCTGGAATTTAAATTTAAGCTCAGAAAATGAATCTATTTCTAATTTTTCTGAATAGAACAAATTTGTTATGAATAACTTCTTACACATTTATCCGTAGTTCACTTGTTTTCCAAAACACTTTACATGTATATTTTATATGCACATATACATGCAAATACAATATTCTTATATATTTTTTGCATTATGCATGATTCGAAAATATTCCTTAAGAATACAGAGTTTGGTGATGGTTTGAAAGCCTTCAACTTCAAAAATAAATTTTAAAAAGTAGTAAAACATAAACTGATCTAGCAACTGTGTAAGATATAAGGATAGACTTACCTTTTTTACTGTTACTCTTAAAATTATATCTATAATTCATATTGAATATAAAAAAGAATGTGGCAAATATCATAAGAACAATACAGAATTCTCCAACAACCAGAAATAGTAGGAAATGCAATTTCAGTACATGTAATGTCATTGATATACAAAAGCACACATTTAGGAAAATGCAAACTGGTTTATTGGTTGGGCTGGAACCTAAAAATAAGCAAAGTAAACAAATAGTTAAAAGAGGGATTTTTTTTTTTACCACATCACTGAGACCCTTGAATGCTATTTTAAGTTCTTCGCAGCTTATTTCCAAGACACTTTTTTAACATGGCATTTATACGATTGTTAACAGAGAAGTCAATGAATGGGAACCATAAGGAAACTAGAAATGGACACAAAGCAAATGATGTATTGCAGTAGTTCAAATGAAAGGTAATGAGGTACTTTGTATTATCAGGGGGCAAGAAAAGAAAGTCGATTCCAAACAAAATTTATGCATAAATAATAATTATATCAAAAAAATTCATACAAGGTTACTAGATACTAAGAATTTTACAGAGATGATTTCATTTGAGTTTCATAATAATGACAAGAAATCAATGCTATTGTTAACTATTCATATTATACAGAAGGAAACTGTAAAAAAAATAAGTCAGTTTAAGTATCATCCTAAATTAAGGATGAATAGCTAATAAGTGGTTGAGCCTGATTTCAAACATAGACAATTTGACTCCAGAGATAGTACATTTCATGGGAGAAAGAGAATAGAGATAGAAAGAGAGAGAGAGAGAGAGAGAGAGAGACAGAGACAGAGAGAGATATATTCTCAGGGTGAATAGATAGGTTTGAGGACTCATAGAGTAACAAAAATCAGGGGGAAGTTGACAAGGGTCCAAAGGTTCAACCTGAGGTTTAAATAACGATAGTATTAATAGAATATGGAATTATAAGAGTAAGAACAAAGTTTGGGAAAAAAATGCGTAAGTTAGGTTTGATTATATATATATATATATATGATTATATATAATCATATATATATATGATTATATATATTTTATATATGATTATATTTTATATATAGGTTTGATTATATATGATTATTTATATAATCATATATATGATTATATATATTTTATATATATAATCATATGATTATTATATATATAATCATATGATTATATATATAATCAAGGTTATATATTATATAACCTTGAATATTATATATTTATATATATAATCATATGATTATTATATATATAATCAAGGTTTGATTATATATATACACATATATATATTTTTGCTCTGGCAATTCATCGAGGTAAAATTAGAAATATGATACAAAAAGCAAGTTGCATTTAGAGCACAAATCTGGATGTTCTTACAGAGATAAATTCATAGGCTTTTGTATTCTGCATAACACAACTACTTTTGCATACAACCCTGAAAATTTGACCAACACCAAAATTTCCAAATTAAATGAATACTTACTTTCTTAGATACTAAAATAACACTATTAATTCATAGGCTTTAATGACTGTTGGTTATCCCATTCTATTTTATGTTTAGAATTATTTTGCCTGTACTACTTGGTTCACAATATATGTGATTAAAAAAACTAATAATCTGCTATGGTTTTTTCATATTTGCCCTTTACTTCCTAGGTAATGCATATCACTTGTAACTTTATATAAGCTTCAAAAACCAGTATAAGCACATATTTCTCTATATGCTCATATTGTCTACTGAAGAGATTTAACACCTTGGAAGTTAATGAAGCAACAAAGTGATAATATTTCTGATCTTTCCCCACCGCCCCCACCAAATATTCATAATTACCCCACATCTTCTCAACCAATGACTATATACCATTTATTCCATCTGAATTTGTAAAGATACAACCTTTTAGAAGTCAATAGTTGGGAGTTCATCTTTAATTAGTGCTTTTCTTAGATTTTTCATTGCATATAGTAATTTTAAGGTTTTGAAGACAAATATTTAATTTGAGGAATGTGACCTTTTTTAAGATTAAATTTATTTATTCATGAGAGACACAGAGAGACAGAGATACAGGTGGAAAGAAAAGCAGGCTCCCTGTGGGGAGCTTGATGCAGGACTCCATCCCTGGACCCCTGGATCAAGACCTGAGTCAAAGACAGATGCACAACCACTGAGCCACCCAGGTGCCCCACAGAATTTTTTCTTTCTAACTATAGGAAGAAAGAAAAAGGATTTTTTTCTCTAGATGTTCAAAGCTGGACCCTAATAATAAAAAACAAGTCTGCATAACTATGACCTGGGGTATACAATAAAGCCATCAAGTTGATACAAATTATGATGTAGATTCTAACCATACAAGATGATATCATCCTCTTGGCTCAGAGGACTCTTGACCACATTGTCTTGCACACTTGTCTCTCAATGAACACTGAGGATACTGTTAACCTCTGATAATCAATGCATTTTTCAGGTGTCACGTCCAACAAAACATAGGAACAGTAGAGTAGCAAGGGTAGGTATCTGAGCATATTGACTGAGGGGGTGAGTGGTAGGAGTTGAATTTAGAGTTTCTTCCAAAATATCTGAATTTTATCATAAAGGGAAGGAGAGGCATTTGAAGTCTATATACACAAATACAGTCTATATAAAATATTTTCAGCTGTGTTATTTTTTTATACAAATCATCCCAGCTGCTTTAAAGAAAACCTAGAGATAAGAACAGAGACAAACAGTGGTAAGTGAGAGACTAGTTACTATTGTATAGTAATGGTCCACTTTAGAAATGAAGCTGGCTTTGACTAGGGTTAAATAATGCAATTGTGAGAGGTAATCAAGGAGATGAATTATTTTAGAGGTAGAATTGCAAACACATGGTCATGCAATTATTGTGGGCTGTGTAAAGAAATAAAAGGATGATAGATCATACTAAAGTTTTAAGTCAGAGCATGTGAGTGGGTAGTGTTAAAATGTCTTGAGATGAACTCATAAAGCTACCAGACTTTCATGTTACTAAATATCTAAATCCACTTAACTGGATCCTTTTGCCTTACATTCATGTCCATTCAGTTATCTGAATGGTGTTATTATCAGAAAAGTGGTAATTTTTCTTCCCCTGTAGATGTCTACGGGGAAAACAAATTAGTGGTTAGGCAAACACAGAAGTCTGACCTACCTCCTGTATTATTTCTCACTGTAAATTAATTATTTGCCTCTCTGCATTACATACTTGGTGTTTAGTGAGATTTAATCAGTGAAAGTCATTCTTTAAAATTCTACTCAACAGTATTAACTGAGTTTAATATTTTGGTTAATAATATGTTTTGGCTTCCTTAGACAATATAGCACAGACATTTTGCAGCACTAACTACATAGAATTAAAGCCCTCTCCTGTTCTTTTTCCACTCAAATGTTCATATCCAGGCATCTGTGGTACCCTGCAAGCAACATAAAATACATATCTCTGTTCATCAAGAAACTTTAGCTTCCATCCATGGAAACTAACGCAAGGTGCAATCAATTTCCACACACATAGCATTTGGAAAGGAATATCACAATTAATCTGAATTAAACTTCCATAAAGTCCTGAAAATATATTTCAGTCTTTTCTTCTCCCAGAAAATTGCTTGGTGTTCAGACCCATGAGGGTTCCTTTCTCTCCTTGCTTGTCTTATTCCTGGAATAGTTCTGGAGTCAGCCATTTGGCCAGTAAATTCTCTTCTTAATCCCTGAAGGCACTGAGGTTCTTCCACAGGTGATTGTGAATACAACCAAAGGAAAATGTTTGCTCTTCAGGAAATTCCCATTATTTATTTTTTTGAAAACCTACTAAAGCTCCAGTGCTCCAGTAAAGCAGAAAACCTTTGCAAATCATCCATAGCAATCCAGTATCTGCAGTTTCCTGTCTATAGTTAAAAACAATCATGGTTCAGACCTAATCCAGTGAAACAGCTCTATAAGCAAACTTACTGAACCTACCTCAATTTTATACTGAAAACTTGGCATAAAGAGATGAAGACATATTTTCATTTTTAAGATACACATTCCTCAAGGAAATTTATCAGAGATTGAGAGTACTATAGTTTATTTAAAATTGCTTTGTTTTACAGAGTGCAGTATATATATTTTTTTGCCTTAGTTTTAACACACTGGGTCTCTACTCAGGTAATACTTCTTACAAATAATTAGCAACACACGCTCCAGGTATAGTTGTTAACATTTGAGGGAGTAAGCTGGAGTTTATGGTCATAAGCATTAATAGAATGCCACAAATAATTCATCATTGATGATACTAATAGGTACTACTATGTAGAGGTTTACTAGAAATATTGTAAACCAGATGTTTAACACACTGCAATGGTTCCTGAGACCAAGAACCCCATTCAATCCTGTATCCTACCACTAAGATGAATACCTGATTAACTAGAGATGTAGCCAAATCTTGTAGAACAAATAGTGATTTTTTCCCTTTGACCTCTGAAAAGGTTTATTTACATGACAAAATTTGGCCTTAGGTTTATATTCATTATATCAAACAATCAGATTTATGACTATAGGAGTGGGATGCAAGCTCTTTTCTTTCTATGAACATGGCGGTTGCAAAGACCATGGAAGAGCATATAAAGAAGCAAAATAGCATTTATTTAATATAAACAAAGGTTCTGACTTTATATTAGATCAGTATTTCTCATATGTTATGGTGCATATCACCTGAGGATCATATTAAAATGCAGATTCTCATCTGGCTTTAACAAGCTCTTAGCTGGAACAACTAATGTCACTCCTCATGGAATAGCAAGGAGGAGGTAGTATGTTAGTGTAGTCATGTTGATACCCATTAAAAAACAAAACAAAATAACCACCAAAGTAAATATTTCTATATTGGGAAAGCTTACTTAAAACAGTGATATTGGGCAGCCAGGATGGGTCAGCGGTTTAGCCCCGCCTTCAGCCCAGGGCGTGATCCTGGAGACCTGGGATCAAGTCCCACATCCGGCTCCCTGCCTGGAGCCTGCTTCTCCCTCTGCCTGTGTCTCTGCCTCTCTCTCTCTCTCTCTCTCTCTCTGTGTCTCTCATAAATAAATAAACAAAATCTTTAAAAAAAAACACACAGTGATGTTAAGGATTTTTGATACAACATAGGAAAACGATAAAGAAAGAAAAAACACATTATTTTTTAGTACATTAAGTGTAAAGGAATGGGGAATATAGAGACTTCCTGTATGATTCCATGGTAGATAAGTGTCTTTGAACTTTCTGATAATAATTTTGAATTGATTAGTAAGCTCTTTCTGTCTTGATTCAATACTGATACCTCTGAAGACAAAACTAAATTTCTTATTTCTCTGAATTGACAGTGGCTCCTATATACAAAGGCATCAGTTATTTTGTAGCTCAAACTGATATTTTATTTTTTTAATTTTTTTATGACCACAGTCTTTATTAATTCCAAGTCAAATTGAGATTTTGAGACTTTATTAATTTCTATAATAGCAAATTAATTTGCTTTTTAACTAAATGAACAGGAGAGGTTAATGGAAGGGGATTTTCTGTATATTTGCTTGTCCTCACATGCTGGAATTCTCTAATTTATAGGAGAAAATTACTAATTTTACAAGCCTAAGGTTAAATATATTGTTTCTTAATACAAATGGATCACTACCCACTCTACTTTCAGTTTTTCACACTTTGGGGATTTAATTCAATTCAATACAATATGCATTAAATATTTCCCTGTACCAGACACCAGGCCAGGAACTGCTGGTAACTTTTAACACTTAAATATGCCTTCAAGTAGTGCTTGGGATGGGATGACAGAGCTTTTCCTCGAATAAACAACACATATAACAAGAGATATTAGATGCATTTAGAGGTACAAAGATATTTTGATCAAAGGAAAAAAACAGTAATATTGACAGTTCATTATTAAATGTATACTCTCATGTGTAGCTAAGGAGTCATTTTCTGTGGATGGAGTTAGAAAGTGGAAAGTTATTTCCCAGGACCTCAAAGAAGGGACCTTTGCATTGGACCTTTGAGTTTGAGGGATGGGTAGAATTTTACCTAGTAGGTGAGGGATTACACGGCTCAGGAAAAGGAAGACCTGGGGAACAAGAAGGAGCAGAGAATGAAGAAACGGTTCAGGAAAGATCAAGAAGCCAGAAAGGGCTGACGTTTTCAGTAACGGTAAGGCATATTAAAAAGGCATTTAAAAGGTTAAAAAGATATACGTTTTTAAGACTTTATTTATTTATTCATGACAGACATAGAGAGAGGCAGAGACATAGGTAGAGGCAGAGACATGTGGGACTCGATCCCAGGACCCTGGGATCACGATCTGAGCCAAAGGCAGATGCTCAACCACTGAGCCACCCAGGTGCCCCGAGATACAATCTTCAAAGAATATTCAGATACTACTGTAAAGGCTACTGAATATGAAGTAAATAAGGAGAGAGATGCGTTCATTATTTTCCTTGACACATTATCTCTTAGAATTCATTAGATGATTCTTATCAGCAAAAACTTTCTCATTTCATTTAATAAGCAATTGATGGATATAAAATAAATATCAGTTTGATTTTCCATCATGTATCCACAGCTAAGGGCACTGCTCTAACTACTGAGAAGAGCTTATTATTTTGATTTCTACTAAAATTATTTGTCCAAACTTAATTATTATATATATTTTTATTAATATTCTCACAGAACTGAAACATGATAATGTAATATGAGCCATTGGTTTCCATAGTCTTATAGAAAAATACTGAAGAGTAACGTTGTGTTTTAAACATCAGCAAGCATTCACAAAGGTAATGAAACGTTCTGACAGAAAATGCTTTTGCTTTAAGTACTGGAAATCCTAAGTAGTGAATGCCATCGTAATTATGTTAATTTGTTAGATAACCCTATATATATTTAATTTATTAAATTGTATTGTTATTTAACTTATATATATATATATATTTTAAAATTTTTATTTATTTACTCATGAGAGATGCAGAGGGTGAGAAGCAGAGGCATATGCAGAGGGAGAAGCAGGCTCCATGCAGGGAGCCCAATGTGGAACTCAATCCCTGGACCAGGATCACACCCTGAACCGAAGGCAGATGCTCAACCACTGAGCCACTCAGGTCCCTAACTTTTGTGTATTTAATTAAGATATTTTATTTATCCCTAGATTTGTTTCAGAAAGTTGACTTTCATTAATTCATTATAAAGTGAGTTGAAAGTGGGGAAAAGGGGAAAATGAAAATAACAGCAGGCAAAAGTAAAGGAATGAGTAAGGCTAAAATTATTAAACATAATGTTTTTATGGATACTAAATTTCAATTAACAGATTTATCCTTTGATGGACAACTCAAAAAGAAAAGAAAACTTATCAAATCAAATAATTCAAAATGATATGAGCTTAAAAGCAACACCAACAACAAAAGTTTCTCAGGAGAAAAATATTATTTTCGGCAGCAAGACATGATTGGAATTTTCTTCATGGTTTTTTGTGAAGAAAATACTGTAGGTGCACCTGGGTGGTTCAGTGGTTTGAATGTCTGATTCTTGATTTTGGCTCAGGTCATCTGAGGGTTGTAAGAGAGAGCCTCTACACTGGGCATGCATGGAGTCTGCTTGAGGAGCCTCTTGTCCTCTCTCTCTCTCTGCCCCTCCCCCTGCTTGCTCACTCTCTCTCTCTCACTCTCTCTCAAATAAATAAATAAATCTTAGGAAAGAGAAGATACTGTATATTTCACTTATATTGACCCACAACCTGAATAAGCAACTTGAATTTTATAAAAGAAATTCTGTTGACGGTCAACAAATGATGACCTATCTAATGTCTTTCAATGGTCCAATGTAAGAGTATGCATTATAAAGCAAAATAAAGGGAATGAAATTGATATTAAAGCTTGATGGCATTTAAAAAAATCGGAGCTTAGCTATATTCTTTTTGCCAGTTGGAGAGAGAAAAGGAGGAGGAGGTGGAGAAGGAGTGGGGAGGAGAGGAGGACAAGAGGTAGGAAGAGAGGGAGAATAAGTAGGAGGAAGAGAAGGAGGAGAAGAAGGGAGAGGAGAAGAAGGGAAGAGGGCTAAGGGAAGGTTTGGGGCAGGGGGAGAAGGAGGAAGGAAGAAGTAGAAAGGAAAGAAATGTGAAAGGAAGAAGTTCTCTCCTTTAACCATTAAGAAACCCATCATTTTGGGCACCTGGGTGGCTCAGTGGTTGACTGTCTGCCTTTGGCTCAGGGCGTGATCCTGGGGTCCTGGGATGGAGGCTGCTTCTCCCTCTGCCTGTGTCTCTGCCTCTGTCTCTTGGGAATAAACAAATAAAATCTTTTTTTTTTTTTTTAAAGAAACTCCTCTTTTCTTGTATGTTTGTACCATGGGTTAAGCATTCCTAAGAAATCATTGCATAAGCATTTTATATTACCTTTGTTATGTCTTTATTAAGATGTTTAAAAGTAACTGTAATCTGGCCCCAAACCTATCTATTAAGCTTCATTTTTCACTTCTCTCCCTCTTGTCGGTTGTGTTCATCCTCAATGTCTTCCTCGCTTTCCCTAGAGCATGACGCAAAACACACTTTCTGCCTCATGGCTGTTGTATTGGTTTTCTATCTACTTGGAACCCTCCTCCCTCAGTTCTTTCAAGTCTCCACGTGAATGTTGAAACATCAGAGGTTTTCTCTGACCACTCTGCCCTTTTCTTTCTTTTCACAATTTATACTTTTACGCTGTAAAATTTTTCCATTGTCCATATTGATATCTGACAATATCATAAATGTGCTTGTTATTTCTTTTCTTCCCAAAGTTCCTTGAAGACAAAGGTTTTATGTATTTTTTTTTTTTTATCACTGTACCTTAGTGCCTAGAAGAATGCCTGCTCTGCCACATTTAGGTACCCAGTAAATCTTTGGTGAAGGAATAAATAAGTGGGTATTGTAGATTAAACAAATAATTTTGACATTTTCCCAATATATCTGAAGTGTAGTGACAAGTCATATAAGGTGTTAGGAAAAAAAATTAAAAAGTAGAAATTTTCATTTTTAATATAAAGAATTTGAAGATGTATTAATAAATTAATCATATCCCTTTTCTAATTTCTTTTCTATGAGCATCTGTATACATTATTTTCTCTGTCAAAGACCTGACCTCTAACCTTGTCATCTCTACCACAAATATATGAGAAGCACTAGTCATGTTGAGAATTTCACTTTTTTTGGAATCACTGAGTCTTGCATATTTGCCTCTTAAAAATATTAGGAAAAAGCAAGTCATTTACAGACTAAAAAAGTTAAATACAAAAATGTTTTAATAAAAGGTGAACATCCTTCCCACTAGATCTCTGCTTCCATTCCTTACCTTTTATTACCATCTGTAATTTCTTCCTTATTCTCAAAAAAAATTGTATTCCATTGCAGTTATGTGTCTCATATTATTTATGTATGTACTGAAGACAAATGAGTACTAAACATTTGGTTTATTTACTTTGAGATATTTCTTGGAAAACCTTTCTCTGACTATAAACATTAATCACATAATTTTCAGTTGCTAAATAAAATTTTATTGTATGAAAATACTATGATTTTTAAGAATCTTTTTTTATTTATAGTATAATTTATTATGAAATGAACACGCTAGTTAGCTAGCAATTTAATGCTTGTATTAGTGTATTAGTTGATATAAATATTTAGAAATAGAATTACTGAGGTTGTTTTCAGAAATAACACCAAATTTTCCTCAAAAAGAGCTTAGACCAATTTATATTCGTATGAGAATTGCCTTACCATTTCTCTATATTAAAAGTTTGTAACCTCTGCAATCCAACAGGTAGAACAGATAAATCATTGTTATTTAACTTTGTGTTTATTTATTATGAATGTAGCAATAATTTTACAAGCCATTACAAGCTAGTCGTATATTTCCTATAAACAGCCTATTACTGCCATGTGCACATTTTCTAGTGCAGTGTTGATTGCTTTACATATTTGTAAGCATTTCTTAAGCATTAAATGAATTTTGTATTTATTTTTCCAATGTGCTGCTAGCTTTGAGTTGTTATTATAATTCTACATTTAAAATTTTCTTTTGTAATTTCATTGCATTGTGGTAAAAGAATATGGAAAGGTCACAAATTTTTATCGAATGAAAAATTTTAAACATGAATAAAATATCTTTCTTGGATTGGTTTAAAAATTTTTCATTTGTCACAGTATATTGACAGCGTTTAGTAGGAGTTTTTGCAATGGAACTTTTTTTCAGTTTGTTTTGTAATGGAACTTTGTTTTCATTTTCTTTTTTTTAAGACATGAACTTTGTTAAAAAATATCAAATAAGGGGCACCTGGGTGGCTCAGTTGGTTAAGCATTTGCCTTTGGCTCAGGTCATGATCCCAGGTCCTGGGATTGAGCCCCATGTCGGCTCCCTGCTCAGCGGGGAGTCTGCTTTTCCCTCTCCCTTTCTTTCTGTGCTTGCTCTCTCCTCTCAAAATAAATAAATAAAGTATTTTTTAAAAAATCAAATAATATGAAAGTTCTACAAAGAAAAATAAGAAACTCTTGACGGATTCCCACTCCCCAGACAGAATGACTTTCTATTCCTATCATTGCTTCTCTTAGTGCTGACCTCTATACTTTTACATTATATGATTTTCGTAATTCATAAAGTGAGTTAATTTTATCCTCCTTCTAATATTAGTATTATGGGCCATGCTTTCTTTTGGTTTGCATTTTGCAATCTTTGCCTATATTTTCATTATTTTATTATATCATTTTTGAAAAACATATACTACAAAATATATTTTTTTTCTAGCAATAGATACCTTTACTCCACTTACATTTATTGAAATGACATTCATTAGTCTGAGGTCTGACACTTCCCTTTGTAGTATGCTTTCTTTTTGATGGTTTCTTTTTTATTTTCTCTATTACACTATATTTTTTCCTGAATTAATTAGAGTAGACTAAACTATTATAACAAATTTAGCAAAAGGCATGGCTTAACATGTTATAAGCTTATTTCTTAGCGGTTTGAGATCATCATATTTATCATTTTTTCTTTCTTATCCTGTGTCTCTCACACTAGACTGCAAGTTTCATGAAAGAACAGTTTTCTCATGTCCTCAAAAACCATTGTTAAATATTATAGCATAGAGTATGTTTTCTCACTAAAATTCACGTTTTTGATTAAGCAATATGTTTAAAATTTTTCCTTTCTCCTCACCTGTCCATTTACCTTGATTTACTTGTATGTTATTTGGCTACATTTTATCATCAGAATTTTTTCCTGTTAATAAATATCTTTCCTTCTCCAGCTCAGTCCAGTATTTCTATTTGTGACCTTCAACAGGTGATTGTGCAAAAATCCTGTCCGTCTTGGGAAATTAAGCTTATAAAGACTCATTTTTTCTGTAGTAGTTTGTTCCCTATGGCATTCTGAAATAGAGAGGACAGGTTGCTTTGACTGAAGAATTCTTGCTTTTATTTGACTCTGTGATATGTTCAATACCAGAGAAAAATACAATTTTGGTGCTCAGCTCAAATTAGACTAGAGTTATATATTGTTTTTTTCCCATTGTTCAGTTGGTTCCAACCACTATTGTCTTTTTGATTTTCACAAAAAAATGTGCCAAACTCACTCTCACTCTGCAGCATTTGTTCTTAGTGTCTTCTCTGTTTGGAATGATTTGAACAAAATGTTCACATAGCTTGCTTTCTCACTTCACTCAGGCCGCTACTTAAGTATTATCTCATCAGTGAAATCTTGGCCAACAATCTTTCTTGAACAAGCATCCCTCAATGTATCATTCATTATCAGTCATCTTGCTTTCCTCATCATCACCAACATAAAATTTATTAAATGTCTATTCCTTCACTAAAATATTAGCTAAAAAGTTTTCCACTTGTTTAGTAAACTTCTGCTTCCCCTAGATCAATGCCCACCCTATGAGTTGGTTACATGAGTGAATCAATAATGCATCAAGTGATAGATGATGGATGTTCAACAAATGCTAGTCAATACCCCCAGCCAAATACCTCAGTACTTATGTAGATGAATATTTCATAGTAAATAGACAGTTTATCACATTCAAAATCATAATACCCATGCTATCGCATAGATAATTTAACATGATCAAAGATACTTTCAATACCTCTTAATGTCTTTATACAAAGTATCACAGAATTCTGGAGTCATAAAAGTAAGTAAGGCACAATTCCTATATTTAAGGAATTCTCAATCTAAGGAAACAGATTAAAAAAACAAACTGTGTGTGTATATTTCAAACTGTGTAAAAGCTAATGCCAAACAGCAGTGTCTTTGAGGTCTGACATTGTGATTTCTTTTCATATTAACTTTCTGTACCGTATCTAATATCAAGAAACCCCACATTATTGAATTATATTTATTCTTTATTTATTGGTATCTTTATTTTTTAATAAGGGGGACTGCACATAACTAACACATAACATGTAATCTCCTACCAAGGGCTATTTTCACTGCCAAGTAATTTCCCTATGTAAAGGAATGAAAATCCTTACTCTGTTGACCATAACAGTGATTTCTGTCTACTTATGTCCAGTTTCTCTAAATATAAAAAAGTAGATTGTTGTTATGAATGCTTGAATCTAGGTTTTTTTTTTTTTTTTTTTTTTTTTTACTCTTAGCCCTTGTTATTAGGCCAAATCTTTCAAAGTACATTTTGGAAATAAGACAAAATGTAGGCAATATTTACTTTCAAATCCATCAGTTATTTGTTTATATTGAAATAAGTATAAAATTATCTAGTTTCTACTCCAACTCACCCACCTCTAAGGCCAGCATTTATTATAATGCAAATTGCTACTGTTGAGATATATTTTTTCATCTTTATGAAATGAAAATCATTAAGTATTCATTTGGTAAAATGCGGTGTCTTTCTGCCAGTCATTCAGGTAGTATCAGTGCTAGACTACTAACACTGCTATGTTTACTGCAATTGAATTTCTCGAGAATAGCAAGCTGTTAAAACTATTAAGCCCAATCAGAAACTTCCCATATGTCTCAATTAAAATGTGGCAGCTACACATGATAAACGTGTATGCCTTTAAGCCATATGAAACTCTAAGATTTTGCTGTCAAATGAATAATTTAAAAAATCTAACTCTTTATGAAAAATACGTATCTATACATTTTATTTTTCCAAAATTTTCATGATTATTTCATTTACCTTCCTGAAATAAAACCAATTCAAGACTATTAGGGTTAGAGATCTCTCTTTTGTCAATTGTTCCTAGTGATTTTTAAAAATTCTGTATGTTGGAATGAAGTTAAAATATAATTCTGACTCATTCTACTAATGTCAAATATTAATCAAACAGAAATTGTATGCGATAATTATCTGGTAGTTCTTAGAGTTTATTTGTTTTAAGGAGCAAAGCAGTTGCCATGAGCAGCAAATGTATTTTTTCACTGATTTTTGGATTTTTAAAAATCACCTATCTTTCCAACACTGTTAAATCTTTATTCTTGTTTATTTTCTAAAGAAACAGAATTTTCTGGTAAACAAAAACTGACATGCTGATTGGGTATAAGTGTGAATGTGGGAGTTTATGTATGTGCACATTCATTTTTTACGTGTTTCAGTATATCTAATTTACAAATAGATCTATTTGCTTTTAGTATGTGTACATGGAAGCATGTGCATGCATCCTTAATAGTTGCATATAAAATGAGTATAATGGATTTTTCTAACACTACAATTTACATAAGAATTGGTTATGCTCTTTTTGAAAATCAAATCTGACTGCCACATTTAGAGACTCAGTTGCTATTCGACAATAAAAATACATTAAGATAAAATTTACAACTTTAGTGGTCACAATCACTGTATGTAAAATTAGAATTTTTGGCAATTTTATTTGTGCAGGAACTGCATTTAGAGACACTTGATTGGGAATGTGTCCACAGAGGCATATTTTATTTCAGTCTACAGATTCATGTTACAGAATTTAATCATAAATATCTCTAACCTAATGCATATTTAATCTGTAAAGTACTTGGCATGTGGTTGTACTTTTAAAATTCTAGGAATCTCAAAGTTACAAGAATATCAAAATATCTGTGTGGGAGAGTTTCTTGGTTCTGTATCTAAGCATTTCCCCGTTTAGGAGTTTTATCCTTACCAGTCAGAAGTGCATTTTGGTCTATTATATGATCTGATGAGAAAAAAAGTTTATCTATGATAGCATTTATTGCAATTTCTCTATGCTGTGCCCTTTAAACTTTTATAATATTTTTTTTCCCCTTCAAGTTAACCTTGAACTTGGAAAATGTATATTTGGTCAGGATTATCCCATCTTGAAAATAAATGGATGCCTCCACAAAGTTCCTTGACCACTGTACTATTTTCTCCACCATTGTTCAACATCACAATATGCTTTTTTCCTTTTTGATTAGTTTATTACCACCAAGTTTATGTGTTTAGATATATGTCAAACATGTATTTAAAAAATCCAGGGTGCCTTGGTGGTTCAGTTGCTTAAGTGTCTGCTTTCCACTCAGGTCATGATCCCGGGGTTCTGGGATTGATCAAGTCCCACATCTGGCTCCCTGCTCAGCGGGGAGTCTGCTTCTTCCTCTCCCTCTCGCCTTCCCACCTGCTTGTGTTCTCTTTCTCTCTCTTACACTCTTTCTCAAATAAATAAAATCTTTTTTTTAAAAAATCCATTGTATACATGTTGGTGCCAATGTTTAAGGCACTGGACACTGTACATTAACAAACATGTAATTCTCTTGTGGAGTTTGCAATAAAGTTAGGAAGACAGCAGGTAAGAAAGCAATTAAGGTACAGTGCTGGAGACAGACAAAAAGCAAGAAGCAGAAGCAGGCTGTGTAACTTAGACTGAGTCATCAGGATCACTCTCTTTGAGGAGATGTTTAAAGCAAAACCAGAAAGATCACAGTCATCAGTCTATGCAAAATGCAAAAGAAATGCAACTCCAGGCAGAAGAAATAACAGGAGTGAGAAGGTCCTGAAACAGGAAAGAATGCATCTATGTTTTTTCACACGCAAATAAAATCTCAATGTGAGCAAGAACCACAAGGGTTCCATGCACTGACCCCAGCATGGTGCCCATTACCCAAGGGGCATTTAATAAATATTTGCCGAATGAACTTTAAATAAATTATTAAATACTTTAGAGCTCATCATCCTATTTCTTTTAACAACTGGAAGAATTAACATTTTGAGAATTAGGAAGATTTACTTATGTAAGTGCTGGACCTTGAGTTAACTATATTTTTAACTTCATAACACCTGTAATATTGGTCTGTAAAATAACCTCTTGCATAGGTAAATTTATGTATATTTGTTACTTTATTAATTAAACTTTTCACACTATTCTCCTTATAAACAATTATTTTAATGTTATTTGTGTATTAGTATTATTTGTGTTACTGCAAGTTGTGCATTATTCTTTTGAAATTCCATGGATAGTATGCTAATATAGGACTCATTTTACCTTCTCTGTTTACAAACTCAGTTTATATTTTAGACAGATTTTTGAGGTATTATTGATGTATGACACTGCATATATTTAAACTATACAATTGAATAAACATGTCTATTATCCCCCAAAATCCTTGTATGCCACTGTAATTCATTACTCCTTATTCCATTCTCCCATTCCTAGGCTTTCTGTCACAGTGGATTTGTTTTAATTTTCTGGAAATTTTTTTAAACGTAATCACACAGTATGGACTCATTTTTTTCTGACTACTTTCATTCACCATAATTATTTTGCACACATATTATCATATGCATCTGTAACTCATTCCATTGCTACTAATGTTCAATTGGATGGATATACCACAGTTCATTCATTCAACTATTAGTGATGATTTGACAAATGATTTTATTTTTCTTCAGTAAATTCTGAAAAAAAAAAATCCCATTTCTCTTATAACCTGTAATGTCTGCGTATCTTTAAGACCAGCCTATACCCAGACCAGATGCATAAGCAAGTAGAAGAGCACTGCCATTCTCTGCTTGCCGAAGTACAGTTTGCTTTGGGTAATTCAGTTCAGCAAGATTTTCTTAGGTCCAATGTTCTTTCCTAGTTCCATAGAAAACTATGATTTTTGTTTTGTTGTATTTTTGTTTACTACATGAAAGCAGGTGTCTTACACAATTGTAAAAGCATGTGGGTGTTAGAGCTTTGAATACAGTTTTAAATCTAATACCTATTGGTCTATACAATTTTTTTTTATTTTTGTCCAAATTTTCAGATTGATTTACATGGAAATCCTCATGTTGCATTCTACTTATATGCACAAATTTTATTTACCAGGGTTTAATTATATACTAGCAGTTCACATAGTTCAAATTCCAGTTTTGGTATATTAACTTTAAGTAATTGCTGCTCGTGCTTCAATTTATATATCACTACATAACAGATGCATATTATTATTTGTAATCAATCATCACTTTTTTTTTCCAAGTGTGTCAGTGATTGGTAACTGTACATTTATTCATTTCTCAAACAGACGGCAAAGCATGTAGTTGTGTTGCCTTCTTGGCTCCCAGTGATAAACCCAAATGATATTTTACAAAACAGACAATTAGACAAGTGAGTTAATACATAGAAGTGTAGCAAAAACATGGAAAATGATAAATGCTAAAAGTAACATCTGAATTGAATGAATATAAATGGAATTATTCTAAGAGAAATTACTGACAATGGGAATATTGATACTATCACTCTGGAGACTAGATCTACAGGCCCAGGAATTTAATGAAGATTAAATTAATCTCCATGAGGAAAGTGATCAAAACAAAAAATATGAAGATGTCTTTTAGAAGCGACTCCATAGAAAACTTCCTCTGAACAGAATTCTGAGATACTCCACAATATTAATTCCTTTGAACATATAAGTGATTCCCTAGGTTTATTAGACTTTCAATCTTGATGCAAAAACATTTATCAGCAATCTTTAATTTCCCTTTTAGGTTAGGAAAATGCTTTAAAAATAAAAATTACTCTCTTATAACAGGTTTGTGGTCAGGATTTAGTGAAAGAAATAGAAATCACTTTATGTATTTCCCACAAAAGGAATTCAATACAGGGGACTGAAAAGTATTAGAAGTAAAGACAGAGGAACATGCTTCAGTGGTGAGGATGCTACTTCTGCTGCCATATTCACAATGGTAGCTCTGTCTCCAGATGTCCAAAGAGCCTGCAATGCTAAGTCTGGATATGTTTTAATGCTCACTTCTCATGGCCTTGTTCTAGCTGTAACAGCAGCAAGGTGGCTTCTGCTACACTTCTGCCTTCTGTAAGTCCAAAACATGAATTCATTCGAGAACCTTTGCTGCAGTAGAGATTAAGAAACATAGTTTTTTTTTTATCCTCCCTATCTTCTCTAAATAGCAAAAAATGGAATGATAAGACTTAATATATCTACTACATAGTTATATACAACAAGGTTGTCAAACAGATGTCTTAGGTGGAGGTTTTATTTCATTATATATTGGTAGTTTTTTTGAAAATCCCAGTGGGCAGCTCTCAAAACAAATTCAGCAACAGCAAAAAAATGAAATAGGTCTGAAGGAGACTAAAAGTGAGAAAAGGCCGCTTCAGTGAATAGCTTAACATAACAAGCTTTAAAAAAAAAAAAAAATACACACACACACACACACACACACACATATATAAGAGAATTATACAGATCAGTGTGCTTTTCAGGTGATTGACAGCCAGCTGTCTTAAGCTCAAGTGTAACATTTCATAGTTTTATGCATAAAACTCTAGTGGCTGAACGCAGCTCAGAATTTAGTACTTGGAGCTTCTATCAATAGAAATGTCACTGAAAGGATTTTTGCTGGATCTTACTTTAACTCATCTAATATGATTAGAATTTGAAAGAGAAGATTTGTAATTTTCTCAACTAGATCAGTTATTTATAGTACTGTTTTTTAAAAACACACACAAAAAGGTTTAAACATAATCTGAATAATCAGTGGGCATTATGTTTTGGGTTTTGGAACTGGGAGCATAGCCAATTGGGGTGGAATTTTAATAACTGCTTTGCTACTTTTACTGTTTACTTTAAGCAAATTTTTCATAAAAAGAGCTGGATTGACAGTCTCAGAGATCAAAGTCCTCTTTTTATCAACTCAACAGATACAGCACAGGGAGTAAAAATTTCCCATCTGCCCAAACCACTGCTCTGGAGATTTTACCTATAAAGGATGAGAGGATTTTTCAAGCTCTTTGCCTTTGTCTTTCTCTTGAGAGGATTCCTCATTCAGTGGCACTTACACAGGCGAAATGTTTTTTGAATTAACAATGCTACATAGATTTCATTTGCTTTAGGCATTCTTTCCACTACTACTTAACATATTAGATTCAGAAATTATTTTAAAATCTTCTGTATATTTTAAACTCAATAATATGTTTGTAAGCTTGTATTGCCATTTTACTAATTAATAGAGTCAAGAAAATTAAGTTACTTCTCTAAAATCACAAGACAAATTAATAGCAGTGCTTGAGTAAATATTCATAGATTCTGATCATATAATGCAACAGTAAGCAAGAGAATTGGCAATGGATTTGTAGATCTTATGCTTATAAACTGCATTTAATCTGATCATCAAAACCACTGTAATAACAGCCTGACTGAAGGTGAATCAGAAAAGCAACGAACATTGAGAAGCTCTCAGGATACATGTTATATGTTACATATGTTAAATTCCATACTTATTATTTAATAAACATGTGAAATACCATGTTTTAATTTTTTAGGAAGCATATCTCTAAACTTAGAGTCTATTTTACTAACTGTTCATTTGTCACATATATTTATTACCATTTATTCTTTCTTGAGGGCAGATAAACCATCCCTTACAATAAATGGTGTTTCAGATTAGACAAATTATAATTAACTACTACCATCTTTATAAATAAGGAAAATAATGGATTACAGAAAGGGAAGCTACGCTTTTTCCAAGTAATTTTTGCAAATTAGTAAATCATGTGGCCTGAATCTGAATCTAGGTTAATTTAATTCTCTCAGACCCACCCTTATACAAACATGATGTCTCCACACAGAGGACTGTAGGTAACAATAAAGGCAAAGTAGAATTGGAGAAACCCCAAAGATTTGTAATCATTTTGCTAACATGATGAAGCTGCCTGCGGCCAGGCAAACAGACTGATTTTTTAAAAAATGTAAAATAGGTTAGTCTACACTATCATTAAAGGTATATATGTTTTTGAAGAGAGATTTTCTCCTTTAATCAATGTATACTTGAGTCAGTAGTTCACCATTTAAAACCTGATCCTGGGGACGCCTGGGTGGCTCAGCAGCTGAGCGGCTGCCTTTGGCTCAGGTGGCAGTCCTGGGGTCCCAGGATCCAGTGCCCCATTCAGCTCCCCGCAGGGAGCCTGCTTCCCCCTCTGCCTGTCTCTCATGAATAAATACATAAAGTCTTGAAAAAAACAAACCTGTACTGATAATTTCAGGATAAAGGGTCAGACTATGATTTTTTGGTATTTAAATATACATAGAAATCACTACCCTGAAAAGCAGTTTAGGAATGATGGGTAAATGCTTTGCCAAGTCTTTTGTTCTTGTCAGTGCTTCTCTAAAATTTCAGAGACAGGGATCCCTGGGTGGCACAGCGGTTTGGCGCCTGCCTTTGGCCCAGGGCGTGATCCTGGAGACCCGGGATCAAGTCCCACATCCGGCTCCCGGTGCATGGAGCCTGCTTCTCCCTCTGCCTGTGTCTCTGCCTCTCTCTCTCTCTCTGTGACTATCATAAATAATAAATAAAAAAAAAATTTAAAAAAGGAACATTTAAAATTTCAGAGACACCATACTGAGCAAGCGCTAGTCATACAGTAAGGGAGGATGAACGATGGTGAGCACAGAAGACGCAAGGCATCCTAAACTCTACACAATGAAAATACAATATAAACCGAATTTCATAAGCTCTATATGATAATACAATGAAAATCAAATTTCATGTATAGTTGTTTCTACTTTAAGGTATAATACTAAAAGAGGTAATGCATTCAATGCAATAATGCAAAAGACAGGAGAAGTCCGAGAGCACCCATGTTTCATTGTTTGTGAACTGATTTACTCCGTCCCCATCGAAAGGTCATCGGCTCAGGGATTCCTGGGTGGCTCAGCGGTTTGGCACCTGCCTGATCCTGGGGTCCCGGGATGGGTCCTGCGTCGGGCTCCCTGCATGGGGTCTGCATGGGTCCTAGACAGCCCCATATTAGAATAAGAACAGAGCCCAAGCCAGGGGCAGGAAGCCCCATATTAGAATGAGAAAAGGGCTCAATGCCCTTGAAAACCCCATATCAGAACGTAAACAGAACTTGAGGAATTCCTCCACCCCTTCTGGAGGTCCCCCAGACCAGCCCTTAAAACTAAGCGAGGGATCCCTGGGTGGCGCAGCGGTTTGGCGCCTGCCTTTGGCCCGGGGCGTGATCCTGGAGACCCGGGATCGAATCCCACGTCGGGCTCCCGGTGCATGGAGCCTGCTTCTCCCTCTGCCTGTGTCTCTGCCTCTCTCTCTCTCTCTGTGTGTGTGACTATCATAAATAAATAAAAAAATTAAAAAAAAAAAAAAAAAACTAAGCTGAAACCCACCTCGGGGTCCAAGTCCCTGCTCCGCTGTGTCGGGTATACTTGGACCCAAGCTCCAGCTTGTTAATAAACCCTCGTGTGTTTGCATCGGTGTCGGCTCCTTGGAGGTTTCTCAGCTTTGCAATCTTGGGCACAAGCCCTCTTGGGCAGCTCTCTTGGATGGCAGGAGTTCAAAGTGTCAGTCCCAGTGGCAATAAAGATACCTGTGTTTTCGGCCTGCGGTTTAAAAGTGGAAGAAGGGGGAATCCCTGGGTGGCTCAGTGATTGGCACCTGCTTTTGGCCCAGGCCGCGATCCTGGAGTCCTGGAATCGGGTCCGAGTCGGGTTCCCTGCATGGAGCCTGCTTCTCCCTCTGCCTGTGTCTCTGCCCCCCCCCCCTCTGTGTTTATAAATAAATAAATAAATCTTGAAAAAAAAAGTGGAAGAAGTTCTGTGGAGACAAAGGCACGTGGCTCAATAGGTTCTCACTCAGCTGCTGTTCATCGAGCTTCTACCAGGGACAGGTAGGACGCCAGGCTTTGGTGCTACAGCCCACACGCACAAGACCAAATGTGACACTTACAATGCAATGGAGAACACACAGTAAATGAATACTCTGGGTCATTCCACACCCCCCCCCCCCCCCGTTTGCAGACACGATGTCAGGGGGCTGGGGGCGTGCACCTGCTTTCTCTGCTTTTCCAGGGGGCACAAGGGCACCTGCACCCGGAGGAGGCTGGTGTGGGGGCGGGCTGGGCCCGGCATGCAGTGTCGGGGTGGTGGCAGGAAGCTGCCGGGCACAGGGACATCCACGGGGATTGCGCGGAGGCTCTTCCTCGCCACAGCGCGGGAACGCTGAGTGCCACCGAGGCTGGCGCAGACGTGTTCCCCCACTTCCCCGACGTTCCCAGGAGCTCTTCGGCAGCCAGCGGGGGTGCGGGCTGCCCGCGGCCGCTCCTTGCAGCCCGGACTCCCGCCCCAGGCCGGGGAGCTGCGGAGGTGGAAGGCCCGCTCCCCGCCGTTCCGGTGGGACCCAGCCCGTGAACCGAAGCTGGCTCACGCAAGGCCTGCGGGGTGCCAAGGGCAGGTGCAGCGCGAGTGCTGAACGCCGGGGGGCTGAGGACAGTACCTGGGCCCGGGCATCAGCGGCGGCGACAGGGGCAGCTACGTGAGGCCCGGGGCCTCCTCACGGGCTGCGCATCCTCCCGACATGCAGCGGGGCCGTGGGATGATGGGAAGGGCGGGGACAGGCAGGACCAATGGGGGCGCGTGGGCGGGGCGTCCTCTACCAGAAGCCCGACTCTGCCTCCGCTCTTCCGCCCACCCCTCGGCTGCCGTAAACCAATGGGGACTGGCCGGGCACCTTCGGAGGCGCCACTGGCACGGCAGTGACGTGAGGAGCCGCCTGGCCTACCCCGAGCTCCACACTGCGCATGCCCCAGTGGTCCCTGGGAAGCTGCTGGGGGTGGGGCTGTGTCACGTGCCTGCGGCCGCAGCTCAAGTCCAATAAGGGGACGTCGCGCTCAATAGGAGGAAATTAACCCCGCCAGTGACCCAGGTGGTGCTGTTTTTGAGATAAAATTGTGCCTAGTGATTTGAAAGCTACGCTTCTGCTCCTCAAGCATCTTGAGGGATATTTTCACCAGATGTAGGATTCCGGCTTGATGTTTTCTTCGCGCGCTTGAAAATTCTTGGGCCACTTCCTTGACCTCTGTTGTTAGTTATGAATAATAGCCACCACATTTCTTTCTTTTTCTTTATTTTTTTTTTTAATTTTATTTATTTGTTCGAGACACAGAGAGAGGCAGAGACACAGGCAGAGGGAGAAGCAGGCTCCATCCAGGGAGCCCAACGTGGGACTCGATCCCAGGACCCCAGGATCACGCCCTGAGCCACTCAGGGATCCCCTGAGGGAGAGATGCTTTTAAAACTTTATTTAAAATAGTTTATAGGGACGTCTGGGTGGCTCAGTGGTTGAGCATCTGCCTTTGGCTCAGGGCGTGATCCTGGAGTCCCAGGATCGAGGCCCACATCTGGTTTCCTGCATGGAGCCTGCTTCTCTCTCTGCCTCTCTCTCTCCCTCTGTCTTTCATGAATAAATAAATAAAAATCTTTAAAAAACAAAATAGGGATCCCTGGGTGGCGCAGCGGTTTGGCGCCTGCCTTTGGCCCAGGGCGCGATCCTGGAGACCCGGGATCGAATCCCACGTCGGGCTCCCGGTGCATGGAGCCTGCTTCTCCCTCTGCCTATGTCTCTGCTTCTCTCTCTCTCACTGTGTGCCTATCATAAATAAATAAAATTTAAAAAAAAAAATTAAAAAACAAAATAAAAAAATAAAATAGTTTATATAACAACTGGGGATATTAGTGTTCACGTTTTATTCTCTATTTGCTAATTTAGGCAATATTTATCTATTTAGATTTATATTTATTTATAAGTAATAGGTAGCATGCGGTGACAGATGAAGCCCTGCCATGTAATTTGGGAGCACCGAGTTCTGACCCAGCTTCACCACCAGTTGGATATCTGAATATCTGTCCTGAACAAAGCTCCACACCTTATCAGTTCTCTAGCTTCTTTTATTTTTATTCTTTTTAAGATTTTGTCTATTTATTTATTCGTAGAGACACACAGACAGACGGGCAGAGAGACACAGACAGGGAGAAGCAGGCTCCATGCAGGAAGCCTGATGTGGGACTTGATCCCAGGACCTCAGGATCACACCCCAGGCTGCAGGTGGCACTAAACCGCTATGCACCACCAGGGCTGCCCTCTCTAGCCTCTCTTAAACTGATATGCCTGAACTTGATGATCCTTAAGACTGTGTTCAGATCCAAGGTTCTACTGTTTTGTGGATCAGTCATTTTAGTTTTCTGTGGCGTATTTGACCTTATGAATATTCTCACTTTGGACAAGAAAAATGTTGAGGAGCCAAGGCAAAATGGACATCAGGGAAATTTGATCTAAAGTGACAGCAAAATTAACAAAGCAAAATTATTTTAAAAGCTTAAGAAATTCTGCGTTGACTGTATTTCTGAATCGTGAAGAAAAAAATCAGAGATCTGTTAATTCCAGCCGGTCTTGGAGAATGCTTCCATTCTGTCTGCCTTTGTTAAGTTTGTAGCCAATTTTCACTGCAAATTTTTTTGACTTACGTTATTTTATGTTTTTTACTTTAAATGCTTTTATTATTCTGCAAAAGCAGCTAAGTAGCTAGCTGTGTTTGAAGTGTTATGTTTCTATGGCTTTTGATATATAGTGGAGAGATTTCTTCCAACACATCTAATGTTTTCATCAGTGCCAGGTGCAATGAATTAATCTATTTGAAATCCTATTTATCAGAGTCCCCTACTTGGGCCTTAGCTATACACAAATGTTTTAATTCTGATTTTCCTTTTCTTCTCTAATATAGGAGTAGTTACCTAAGAGTAGTCATTTTATTATCCTGTTATATCTACTTTTTGCGTAGAATAATTTTATCTGTTTTTGAAGAGACTATATCTTACTGTTTATCAAAAATTTTAAAAAATGAAATCAGCTTTAGGAAAAGCCATATCTTTGTGTGATTTCATATTGTAAAATCATGTTTATAAACCTTAGGCCAATACTTATTGCTCCTTCCGATTTATATTGTGCAAAAAATGCAAAGTAATTTTTAAAATACTGCACAAAATTGATCATTTTAACTTTGATTCACACATATCTTGTCTGTGCAGACTTTGCGTAGTTAAACCATTTTTAAATCTAATAAAGGGACTTAGAGTGAAAAATTCTTTCTATTAGATTTACCTCCTCTGTCAAGCCATGATATATAGATATTCCTTAGTCTCCACTTAGCTTTCCTGGTTTTTAAAATAATATTCTGTATCTAATTTATACAAACTGATGAGTAGCTATTCACCTCTAAACATATGTGTAGACTCCTAAATTTTAAAATTTGACCCTATCTTGACTTCCAAATTCTCTTTTCCAACCTGCTCCTGGCCATCTCCAGGTGGATATTCTGCTATTACCTAAAGCTAAACAGTGTATAATACTAAGTTTTTAATTTTTCTTCCCCAAACTGGATCTGTCTACCATATCTCCTATGTCAGATTTTTTTCTTAAAAGATTTTACTTATTTATTCATGAGAGACAGAGAGAGAGAGACAGAGACACATGCAGAAGGAGAAGCGGGCTCCCTACGGGGAGCCTGATGTGGGACTTGATTCCAAAACCCTGGGATCATGACCTGAGCCAAAGGCAGATGCTCAACCACTGAGCTACACAGCATCCACTCTCCTATGTAAAATTAATAAAATCAGTATCTTCTCAAACAGTTCAGACAATTTAAAATTATCCTCAACTCCTCTTTTTTGATTAATCTCATGACTTTCAGACTTGAGTGAGCATCAGAATTGTGTGAGTGCTGGGCTCCACCTTTAGGGTTCTGATTCAGTAAGTTAGTAACAATGCCTAAGAATAGGCATTTCTAAAAAGTTCCTTGGTGATGCTGATATTGCCTGTCCAGGAACCACATTTTGAGAATCACTATAACTTCCTTGTATAAGTAGTCATCTTGATGTTAAGTGCTGAAGACGTTTTTGTAATTCTCCATTGCCTGTAAAATAAAGTTTAAAACCCACATCACACGCATACACACACATTTGGTGGGGGGAGGGATATTAAAAACTTTGGCAGTTATATTCTAATTATATTCTAGTTGTATTTTGCTGCCCAAATATCATATCAAACCACCATCAATAAAACATTTTGATCGTTGAAGAAAGAGTGACTAATTCTCTTAAATGTCTGTCCTTTCATTTACTATCATTTTTTTTAAAGAGAAAATCTTTAAATCTAATTTAAAACAAAGAAACTGGAAGCAGCCGTATATGTCAGTGCTTCAGTTATACTGAATTTTAACTCTCAGTTTCCATTTATATTTTTGGACTTTTCTACCTGGTCGTCATGTCGGCAGCTTATACTTAGCAAAACTGCCAATGCTAAAAGTTATCAGCTATAATTTATTCATCCCCTTTTTCCCCTCTTATAGTACCTACCTGTTGCTTTAACAAATATGTATTTTTAATCTTAAGATGTTGGTAAACATCTGTTGAATTGAAAAAAGGATGGATACTTCTTCCATGCAGTTGTACCACTCTGGCTTCCAAGTGTTATGTATTACGAAGTGTTTCCATAGATAAGTAAAATTATTGTTCCCCTCATTTGGCTAGGGAGCTCTCTATATGTGTATGTCCACTGATAATCATTTAAAACCCTCTCAGAGGAGTAAATGACACTTCAGTCTTCTCTAGATTCATTTTATAAGAAACCATTACTTAATATTAATCTTTAATATTCGTATTTAATTAGGAAGGTATTTTCCTACACAAACAGGAGCAGAATGAACTGGTATGTACATTGTGCTCATCCCATAAGCACAAACTTCTCCAAAGCATGGGACCGTAGGAAACATTTTTTCATCAAAGCACATGGTTGCACACCAAGAAATTTAAACTGTGAATACAAATTGTTCTGATGAAGGAAATCATTGATCTTACACTAATTAGCAATATGTTCTCCAGGAAGGAAATCACTCTTGAGAGGTTTAACAAATGGTATAATATGGAGGAACTATTCACAGGCTTGTCCCAAAGAATAGTCCGCATCCAAATGCAAACACCTTTGCCATTTTTTTTTCCTCCCACAAGTTTCTTCTCAAGTTATGATATTAAAAGTAGATTCATCTTCAGTTTTGCTCTCTAGAACGGACATGATCTTGCTGTTTTTCCCCTTCTCAGTTGTCTTGTATTAAACAAACAAAAATAAACATTTTGCATGCTCTTTTTCTACAGGAATGGCTCTTTGGAGCCCCTTTTCTACCTTCCTGCTTTTGTTTCTTTGTATCTTCCTGTAAGTAAGCTGCCTCATACATGAGATCTTAAAAATGTCAAGGACATAAACTACTTGAATGTCTTTGAACTCCGTCAGAACCTCCTTTACCATAGTTGCTCCCTGATTGTTAAGCTAACTTTTGATTGATCTGTTTTTCCCTCTCTTTCAAACTGCCTCCTCTGCTAGTCACTACCCCTGTTTACCCACTCAGCTCCTAACTCCCTTTTGCTTTAAACTCCTTTTTATTAGGACTCATGCAGACTCTGCTGTGCTCTCATGCTGTCTTTCTGTGGCTGGCCTCTCAGAGCTTTAGATTATTGATTCTTCTGCAGATGAGAAATTAAGCTGAAATTCTTCTGCTTCACTTCTGGTGTTATTCATGTTAGGTTTGAACTCAGCATTTCCGAACATGTTTTACGCTATAGAAAGTAGTATCTACATTAGTTGATGGATTATTTATTAGTAACTAATATACTAAAAAAGACCAAATGCTTTAAGAACTCAAATAGCCTTGAATGTGTCTGTGTTTAAAGATGAAGAAACTGAGATTCAGAAATTGTTTAAGTAATTTGAAGTAGTTTTAAGTAGTAAGTTAGTAAAAAGCAAGGGGAAAAAAAAATCAGGTGTTCTCTTAGAGAATTTTCTAGTTAACTATACATAACTTGTCCATAAATGTGTATATTAATAGCCAGAATCATTTTATAATATAGGTACTTAAATCTTTCATATCTGTACTATTAAACAGTCATTGTTTAAATAGAAAAAATACTTTATTTAGATTTTGATATTATTTCTCCAGTAGTCCCGTGAGATAATGGGAACTATCTTTTCACTCTTGAGTGGTATCTCAAAACCTGACATGAATAATAGTAGGTTGCCAGTATTTGCACAAGGTGCTCTAAACTATTTTTCTTATAATTTTATCTATTTCTTCCTTTGTAAGCCAGAAAGTCAAAGGTAATTTCTCTGAAATAGCACAAATGTTTTGTCTTACATTTATTTTCACAGGTTCCCTTTATTGCTTAGAAAAATCTTGATCTTAGGCTTCTTGACTCAAAAAATTAGTTCTAGAAATTGTCTAATAGTGAAAGAGTAAATAGTTAAAAAACATTAAAATACTGCTGTATAGGTTCCAGTTGGTTTTCAGACCTTGAAGTCCCCATCTTGTAATAGTTGGATTCATTTAGCTTTTACCTTGAAGATCTAACTCAGGCCCAATTTTTAAGGCCAATACTGATTGTAGAGATTAAAAAAAAAAAGAGCGGGAACCACAAATAGACATATTTTCTTATACTATAAAACTTTGGTTTTGGGACCATTTTTAGTATTGAAAATTTTCCTTGATTTTAAAACCAATTCCCCTTTGGCTCTCCAGGATTAATAAATGCCTCCCTATAACTATGTTCTTTCCATATCTCTAGGACTGATTCTCTGAATCATTCTAGCCAATTTGTTGAGGATTCAATTCACATTCTCTTTCTTTGGCTACCCCTAAGGTTACAACTTCTAGTTTGTATTTAAAATATTTCTGTGTGAGGAATTCCATAATCTATACACAGCGGTGGAACTCTAAGATGGTAGTAAACTTAAATGGGATTGAGCAATAACATATTTGTTATAAAATGTGCCATATAATTTTGAATAGTGTATTTAATTAGTGTTATTTTTAAAGTTTATTCTCCTTTTTGGCTAACCTGACATTAGATGGATTAAAAATATAATTTAAAAGTATTTTTAAATGTAGACTTATCCATTCAATCCAATCTAAAAGTAACCTATGTTTATATAAATACATTAGCATTTGTCAATACTATTATTAGAATATGGGGTTATTTTTGTAGATACTTTCTCCCCTTCATCAGAGATGAACACATATGGGATCATGACTAATAAATTTGAAACTCACACTTGTAATTTCAATGAAAAATTGTAGTTTGGCATCAATTATTAACTTACAAATAATTGGAAAGGAACAAATTATATTTTATGTTTGTGTTTCGTTCTGTTTTAAAAGTAGATTTGTACAAAGATGAGAAAATAAGAAGTGCCCTCATTTATACTTAACCAGTGAATGTTTCTCAAAGCAGAGCCCCTATACCAGCATAGTCAGCATCATGTGGGGAACTCATTAGAATGCAAATTTTCTGGGGGGATGATCCCAGACCTTTTTAATTAGAATCTGGTACTGGGGCCTAGTGCTGTGTTTAAACAAGTCTTCCAGGTGATTCTGATGCAGTATACTTTGAGAACCATAGTAAACCAGTTTTATTTTATTTTTTTTTAATTTTTTTTTTAATTTTTATTTATTTATGATAGTCACAGAGAGACAGAGAGAGAGGCAGAGACATAGGCGGAGGGAGAAGCAGGCTCCATGCACCGGGAGCCTGACGTGGGATTCGATCCCCGGTCTCCAGGATCGCGCCCTGGGCCAAAGGCAAGCGCCAAACCACTGCGCCACCCAGGGATCCCATAAACCACTTTTAATGACAAAAATTAGCTATTCTCAGAGAGTAAGTAAGAACCAATGGATAGCTCATTTAGAGTGCAAAATTGGGTTTAGCGAAAACAAATTAAAAACTGAAAAAAGGTGAGTTCATTATTTTTCATGAAAATTCCTTTAGAAATTCCAAAAAATGTTTATTTTTTTCTAAAGTCCTTAGAATGAACTAATAATTGTAATGAAATTCATGATGGGAATTTGAATTTTGGATTTCATATGATATTCTATGCTTATTGAATACCATGACTTCAATCATTGGGTCAGGTTACACATAATTATCAATGGCCAGTTTTAGTATTCATATGTAAATGTATAAGATTTAAAAATCATGGAAATGAATATTTAGCAACTGGCTTCTGAATGAAAAATTTGAAATGTGATTTATTTTCTTGGCTTTGTTAGCAGTGAATATATTAGCCCTGCTCTAATAAAATTCACGTTTCCCTTCTCTGCTTACTGAATGAGCTGTTCAAAAGGCAGAGATCAAGAGTTTTGCTTAGTAAACAAGAATCAACAGACTTAGAGCAGGTGTTGCCAGCCTGATATTCAAGTTTCATAGGCGAACAACTTAAAAACACATTAGTGAAAGCAATTGTGTGGAAACTGTAAGTTTAAATTTATTATCTTTTGTTGCTATTTTTCAAGAAATTCATATTTTTTGAGGATAATTTTATAAATCACCATCAATCCTGTACCTAAATCTGTTTCTCTAACTTATGTGTGATATTATCTTACTAGGTTCTGTGAAGTCCACAGAGAGGACAGATGTATTTAATTTAATGTCCTATCACAATAAATTATTAAGAGCAGTTATTGGAGTTGACCATCAAACTGATCAAAACCTTCATGAGCAATGGAAAAAATTGCAGTGACAGACACTCTTGTATAGGATTCTAATTTTTATTTAGCAAATACTTATTGATCATTGATCATTTTCTAAATGTTAGAGCTGTGTTCTCTAGATGTAGTTTCTGTAAAGGCAGCATCATTATCAGCTGGAAACTTATTAGAACTGATAAAACCATGGGTATGCAACTCTAGGCCTGTTGAATGGGAAACTCTGAGAATGGGCCCAGCATTCTGTTCTTGTTAAAATCGCGTCCAGATGATTCTTATAGACATCAAAGTTTTAGAACTGCCCTAGAGCTAAGCATTGTATTAGGTACTGAGTATACCCAATGAAAGATAGGAGAGAAAGGAAGGGAAGAGAAGGGGAAGAAAGAATGAAAGATGCATGGACAGATAAAGTAGTATTCCTACTTGCAACTTATTCACAGTCTAGAAGAGAGTGCTCGATTGGCAACACATGTAAATAGGCTTCAAGAAAGACATGTACCAGGTGGTTTTTCTTTTTTTTTTTTTTTTAAGATTTTATTCATTTATTCATGAGAGAGAGAGAGAGAGAGAGAGAGAGACAGGCAGAGGGAGAATCAGGCTCCATGCAGGGAGCCTGACGTGGGACTTGATCCCAGGTCCCCAGGATCAGGCCCTGGGCCGAAGGCGGTGCTAAACTACTGAGCCACCCGGGCTGCCCTGTACCAGGTGTTTTGAGAACACTGTGGGACTGGTTGTTAGAGACAGCAGAGAAAGCTATACTTGAGTAAAAGCTTGTGAAGAGGCTTGCTAAGTAGGCTTCAGATAAGGCCCTGTACCTGACTTGATACACTTCATCTCCTGCTCCTGCTCTGCCTCAGGCTTAGATTATTTTTACATATTTGATTTGGAAAATAAACTATGATTACTGATTATTTAGTACTGAAAGCGTGTTTGTCGACATTAGAATAGTAATATAATCAATTACAGTCGGTTGGGGTATTTTTATGTTTCACAAGTACTTATGAATCACTTCAATTTCCATAGTTTTTTTTTTTTTTTAGATTTTTTAAATTTACTTATGAGAGACTAGAGAAAGAGGCAGAGACACAGGCAGAGGGAGAAGCAGGCTCCCTGCAGGGAGCTGATGTGGGACTCCATCCTGGGACTCTGAGATCACGCCCTGAGCAGAAGGCATATGCTCCACCACTGAGCCAGCCACCCAGGCGTCCCACATAGTTTCAAATAATAGACTTTTACATCTCTTAAAGAGATGATTTTATAATTTTGCTTTGTCAAATAAGAAAAGAAAGGCATGGCAAGATCAATTTGTTTGCTCTAGATTTTAGGATTGTCAAGAGTTAAGTCTTACTACGCGTTCTCTCACTGTAATCCCTAGGGTCTTCCCTTTATTACCATACTTATTTTTCCTCACAACTGAAAATAAGGTCAAATTATTTCAAATTTTGACCACTGTTGGGGAATTTTGTCTCTGTCTCAAAAGAATGCAGTAAAAATAAAATATTGCACACAAAAACATTTTTATTTTTAAAATATTGTATTTATTTATTTGAGAGAGAGAGCACAGAGGGAGAGTTAGAGGTAGACTCCTTGCTGAGCAGAGAGCCTGATGTGGGGCTTGATCCCAGGACTCTGTGATCACAACCTGAGCCACCCAGGCACCCCAAGATTTTTTTAAATGACTTTTTAACATTTAGAATAAAACTAAATGTTGAAAATCAGTAAGTTTTTGAAACATTACTGTCCTCTTATCATTGTGCATAAACATGCCAAAGATGAGTGTGCAAGTGTGTGAAGGGGAGATTCTTCTTACCTCTAATTCTAGTTAAAAATTATTGAAATCTTGAGCATTTTCCACAAGTTATTGAACCCTAGCAAAACAGTGTTATTCCTGACTTTTTGCAGTACTGATATTTGAAGATAAACAGTGAAAAGATTGCTGGTTTTCTATCGTGAAAATTGAAAATCTTGATAATTTTGTAACTTTTGTAACTTAAAAACATTGTGTTTTTCTATTTCAAGAACCAGTCCTTTTTAAACCTGGACTTGTCCTTTTCTAAATCCCTTTTGTTTAAGTCTTTTCAAAAGGCCAATTTTCATGTATTAACTATACATTATTTTCTATTACAAAGGAAACTGTAAGAACCAAAAAACAAACTAAATTTAATAAGCTTAATTTCATTACCTTTTTAGTGTCACAAGTTGAGTGATGTCCCCTCAACATACATGTCGATCCAGGAGCTTAGAATGTGACCTTACTTGTCATAAGAGTCTTTACAGGTATAATTAAGGTAAGGAAAGAAGAAATCATGCTGAATTTGAGTGGTCCCTAAATAAAATAATGAGTGTCCTTTTGCGAGACAGAAAAGGAAGGGAACCTGGCTGGCTTAGTCAGTTAAGCATCTGCCTTTGGTTCAGGTCATGATCCCTGGGTCCTGGGTTCCAGCCCTGCATTGCCCTTCCTGCTCAGCCAGGAGTCTGCTTGTCCCTCTCCCTCTGCTCACCAACACCCTCCACCCCACTCCGGCCCCCATTTATGCTTTCTCTCTGAAATAAATAAGATTTTAAAAGGAAAAAAAAAAAAAGAAGACAGACACAGGGCAGAAGTTCATGTGAAAATGAAGGAAGCAAATGGAATAGTGCATCTACAAATGAAGGAATGCCAACGATTGACAATAGCCGTTCGACACTAGGAGAGAGGCATGGAATAGATTGTCCAGAACCTCCAGAAGGAACCAATCCTAGTGACACTTTGGGCCGACTTCTGCCCTCCAGAACTGTAAGAGGATACATTTCTGTTGTTTTAAGCTACTGAGTTTGTGGTAGTGTATTACTACAGCCCTAGGAAATTTAAGACACTATTGATGAATGATAGATCAGTGTACTTCTTTTTAAAATTTCTCTGTCCTTTCATTGACCACAAGTATCTTTCTTTGGATGTAAGTTGAAGTCATGTCACTTGTGCATTAGAAAAGCTTACCAGAATATCTGTTACAAAATTACTGCTCTGGATTCCTAACTTCCACCTTTAGAATTGAGTGAATTTCATTGAATCAGACAAGGTTCAGTGGAAAACAGAAACCATATTAGATATTTTAAGGAGGACAAGACCTATACAGGGAATTAGATGCTCATAAAATAGGAAGGTTAAGGCAGCAGGTTCTAGTCTGAATCTCCTTGAATAACTCCTAGTATTAATTCAACAATAATCTGCTGGGGGAGCTAATACCCTAAGGCAACCTCTTGGGTTATGATTGAAGCAGAAGCTTCACTGTAACATTTGTCTCTCAATATCAAGGAAGCTGGAGGTAGGAGACCCATACCTTTGATTCAAAGAACTTATATCAAGGACACCTGGGTGGCTCACCGGTTGAGTGTTTTTGGCTCAGGGTGTGATCCCGGAGTCACGGGATGGAGTCCCACATGGGCTCCCTCCTTGGAGCCTGCCTGTGTTTTTGCCTCTCTCCCTGTGTCTCTCATAAATAAATAAATAAAACCTTAAAAAAAAAAAAAAAAAAGAATTTACATCAAATAGCTTCCTAGTAGCCATGGCCAAAAACCTTGGCCTACTTCTGCCATTTTAATCAATTATGAATACATCCAGTTGGCAAAACCAGTCATCTCCAAAATTCTAGCTTCAAGAACTTGTATAAAATGCATATTTCAGATTCCAAACCTCCCTATGGTTAGAAGGACCCCGCATTTGGTTTAATGCTCTACTGTTGCCATCTTGAAATTCTTAACAAGGAGCTCATATTTTCGTTTTGCATTGAGCCCCCAAAATTATGTAGCTGGTTCTGTCAGCCTGGTATAGAGCTCTGACATTTTATCTGGTCCTAATATTGCAAGGACAATTGTTGTGGTCTTGCTTTTGTTGCTTGCCTTTCTAAATCCCACTTCCCAGGATTGTGTTGGTTCTGTTGACTCTTCACTAAATCAGTGTGTTGCATCTTCCCAGCTTCCTTGGAGCTTCAGCTAGCACCCACTTGTTACCTTTTGCTGCAGTTGCACAATACTCCTGAAATCCCCAAATTTCTACTCTTCACCTACAGCCATACTCTCCCAATGCTGAAATTTTCCTGCCTATTCAGACTTTCTTTTCTCTCATACTCAGTTTTATTTTAAATTAATCCTAAGTTGGTATATAAACAGTATCTGGTGCATTGACTCACTAGCGTGGCCTTTCTACCACCAACAAAGCAAGACTGTCATGCATTGAAGCTAGCCTTTGCACACAGCTTTCCTTAAATTTACTTTATATCTTCAATAACGATGCTGTGTGTGTTACAATTGTGTAACAGGAGGCAGCTTGTCATTTGGTATAAAGTATACCAATTAGGGAACATGGAGACCTTGGTTCATGTCCCAGTTCTGGTTAACTACTCATGAGACCTCTGGATATTTCTTTTCCCTCTCTCTGAACCTATAAATTGGAGGGGCTGTACTAAATGGACTGTAAATTCCTTTCCAAGTCAGATTTAAAAAAAATATGCTAACAAGCATAGCTAGCCTCATAGATTTTGTTATAAGAAAAAAATACAATTCTTTTTTCCTGTGATGGTATACTGTAGATGCAGGGAAGTGATTACTAGTCTTCAAATGTGGCATGCTGTTTCCATGTTGTAGGCAATCATGCTAAATAAAAAAATAATAATTTTAACTAAAATAAATACTGTGTTTTGCATGACAGGAAACTAATGCTAGCTTCTCAATATTCACTGCAGGCAAAATGATATTAAGACCTGATCCTGGGATGCCTGGGTGGCTCAGCGATTGAGCATCTGCCTTTGGCTCAGGGCATGATCCTGGTCATCGGATCAGGTCCCACATTCAGCTCCCTGTGGGAGCCTGCCTCTCCCTTTGTCTATGTCTCTGCCTCTCTCTGTGTGTCTCTCATGAATAAATAAATAAATCTTAAAAAAAAAAAAGACCTGATCCTGTGCTTAGGTTTGACTACTCAGTTTCTGAAAAAAAAAAAGAGAGAGAGAGAGAGATTCAAGTTGAGGGCAAACATGATTAAAATAAAAAGGGAGGAGATCCCTGGGTGGCAGTTTAGCACCTGCCTTCAGCCTGGGGCATGATCCTGGGGTCCTGGGTTCAAATGCCACATTGGGCTCCCTGTGTGGAGCCTGCTTCTCCCTCTGCCTGTGTCTCTGCCTCTTTCTCTCTCTCTCTCTCTCTGTCTCTCATGAATGAATAAATAAATAAAATCTTAAAAAAAATAAAAGGAAAAAAGATAGTACATGAGAGTGGTTGAGGATGAGATTGATAAAATTATTTTTCAGTTTACCCCATGCCACTGCCTCCTGTGGGTGACAAGCAATATAATAAAAGGTGTTGCTATAACAACACTAATTAATTATGATGGGACTTCATGCACAGTAGCTTAGACCCAATTCATGATGCTCTTATATGTCACAGAAAATGTGGCAGACATGCTTATGTAGAAGTGTGTTGAGATGTGAGGTGATGTGCAAGGCAGTTCTTTGTGACTATTTTAACCTGTGCTTGGACTGTCCTGTATATGATCTTGTTTTTTTGTTTTTGTTTTTTGTTTTTTGTTTTTTTTTGGTAAGCATATGGCATGGCCATCGGAGCTAATGAAGCTTAGAGTGTACATGTACTATGGACACTCATTGAAGTCAAAGGAAAATTGTGATAAAGCACAGATTTGTGGAACCCAGGTTATCACTAGCACCGATTTAGAGGGTTGAAAAGAGTCATGGCTGTCAGTACAGTTATGGAAATTTGTCCTAGGGATTCTAAAATGACTATAGTAACCATCTGACAGAAATGAAATCCAAGGTAAGCAGTAAAGAATTTATACTTTGTATAAATTTATACTGATGTATATGCAGTAGGAAGATACCCAAAACTATAAATAAAATAAAATTAGGTACCCAGATGTCTGAATATTACCTGTGGATATATAAAATGTCATTGTTAGTGCTTTAGTTACTGAATTCATAGTTTCTTTTTTCTCTTCCCAAATGCCATGTTTTCCATAGTTTTTTTTTGTTTGTTTACAGTAATTGTTACTGCAAAACACCACTGTGCTAAAATCGAACTTATATTCTTTGGGGGTATGTTGTTATGGGATAGCCCACACTATTAACAAATTCTAAAGAGAAGTTAAAAAGAACTACTAGCTTAAAGTGATTGTTAGAAATATTGAGCTAATTTATTTCTGAGAGGTGTCTCAGGTGGAGACAGCTGCCAAGGCAGATAACTAAGCAATCTACCAGGTGAGGAGAAATTTGAACTCTCAGCCCTGATAGAAACAAGAACAACAACAACAACCCGTCTTGTAGTGTGGATTAAAGGAAAGCAGACATTTGGAAGGCAAGGTGGATGCTTCCCATTTAGCAATGTCGAACCTGATTCTCATGTTCCTGCATTCGGCTGCCAGCTGTGTATGGGGCTGCCAGCGACTGTTATTCCCCTGCAGACACAACAGCAGCTGTAGCACCACCTGTGTAAGGAGATGAGCCTGAGAGACGAGAGAATTACATTGACCTCAGGCTAGTTTTGTCTTTCTCTAATTTCTGCACTACTGTCAGATTTGAAAAAGAAAATCACCACCTTGTGATATTGTCTCATCAGACCCCTCAGTGCTCTCTGTAGGGCACTGGGTAGCAATCATAAGCATATAAATGCAGAACACATCACTGAAAAGGACATGAGCTCTTTGGTCCTTTTAATCTAAATCAGATGGATAAAGGATAGACTCAAGGAAGAAATGTGATAACAAGGAGTAAGAACTACTAAGTATCTAATGGTGGAGTTCATCATCATTTAACCTTAGGGAATCTACAGTTATTAGTCAAGAGTTCCCAGTAGAGGTCTGTGAGGAGCCAGAAAAGGAAGGACTGCAAGTAATTTGTTTTCTTGATGTGAAATAGAAGGTTGCTGCAGGACTATGAGGAATTCGAAAAGAATGTTCAGAAAATAGATAATGTATATACATATGTAAGAAAGAGTAAAAATAATGTTAACTTGCTTAGAATAAAAGAAGTAAATGAGAGAGTGTAATGAGGAAGTAATTGATGTTTTTCAAGATAGGTAATAGAGTAATAAGATAAAGGAAAATGAAATGAAAATAAAATGGATTATCTTACACTAGGAGCATAATTATGCAGTCACTGTTAAAGTCCTACTGGTTTTATTCAGGGCTTTGGATAGAACAAGAAGACGTATGCTTCAGTAAGGTTCTTAGAGCTGCAGTGTTTCTTTCAGTAATAATTTTAGAAAAATTAGGCAGAAGATAATGATCAATAGATTTTTTAAAAAGGTCATACCTATATTTTAAAAAAAGGGCTTTTGAGGAATTTATGAAAGGATTGTGTTTCAGAATCGCATGTTTAAACTTACTGCATTAGTATGTATCAGTGACTTTTATCAATTAACCAGAAATCTGGGTCTATCAGCAGAATTCATCCATCCATCTTTGCTGTGAAACTGGAAACAGATTTGTTTAAATTATTGGTCTTTTAATTTGCCTCATTTTGTCTCCTGTCTGAGAAGCCTGTTTATTTTCAGGCAGCTGCATATGTTGGCATGATTGATGAGATCTGCTACAGTCAAGCAAGCAGCCCTGGGTGACCAGTTTACCCTTCCCTGCTAGGGTTCCAGCTGCCAGTTGCCCCCATTCTGTGACAGCTTCTCCTTCTCCTCACCTTGTCATCAAGCCAAGATTGTACACTGTAGGAGAACAGGTAAGCATCTGCCTCCATAATCATTGCCAACAGCTCTCCATTATCAACTGCCAGGGGTGCTTCAAAGCAATGTGGAGTTCTTTCTCTTGACACAGAGACCAAGTGTTTTTATACCTGAAACAAGCTTTGTCTTTACTGACTGGGGAATCTCACATGTAAAGTCTGTTTTTTTTTTTTTTTTTTTTGAACCTGCATTACACATCACTATAATATTATAAAACAGGTCATTGCACTCCCACCCACTGCAGGTATTCTAGATTAGACTATGCAAAGGCCTGTCATTTAAAGACAAGATTTTTTTTGTGATTATTATAATATTCTTCTATAGCAGAAAAATTAAAGAGCTCTGTCAGACATTTTCACTCCAACATGATTGTAAATTAAATCTACCTATAAAGGTGAATTATCTTGCAGCATCTGTCCTTCTGTTTGTAGAGCAACATGTGTGGATCAAAACCAAACTAGAGAAAGCATGTTTGCATATAGCAACATTAAAGTGAATTCTATTGTTTTGGTTTTTAGCTGCATGATACTCACTGTTTTAAATGATCTGTTGTTGTGATTTGATATTTATAGAGTCCGTGCTAATCTAGGAACTGCAGGGACTGTCAATACAGTATAAGTTTTGCTTTTAAAAGGACCGAAGTTTCTATAATAATCTATATTATTAATTATATTTATGCATGTAATTATTGATGTGTAGAGAATATGGTACATAATTTGACATAAATATATGTTTGTCAGAATAACAATAATTTGCTTCAAAGCAGTTAGAAAAGGAAATGTTATACAGTGGTTATTAAGATTGAAGACTTTCACAGACATGATTTGGTTAAAATCCTGAGTTGGTACATATCAACTGTAAGATCTTGGACAAGTTATTTAACTTCACAGAACATAAATTTCCTTATCTCCAAATGGGGATAGTGAAACTTACCTTTTGTGGTTTGTTCTGAGAACTGAATATGAAAATATATGTAGATATATGTAAAGCTCTTAGCGCAGTGTTTGACACATAGCTATTATTATTTCTAAAGCAGTGAATAAAAACACAAGATTGTTTACTAATAGGTCCTGAGATAGCCATGATCCACACTCTAAGAACCTTGTATCAGTTGAAGTTTATTAACATCCTTGTATATAAAAGATATAGCATATTAGTAGAGTGGGGGAGTAGATAGTTTTTTTCTGCAAATTCTTGTCCCAGTGTAGAGACACTTCATTGAATTTAGCAAGTTAGGGAAAGTAATCTGATTTGTTTTCTCTATAAAGGCAGAGGATTTGAGGTCTATTAGGGCTTTTCTTTATGTGAGGACTCATGGTGGTGAACTTGATACACAGTTGGCCTCTTTAACTTCTTGGTGTCTTCTTGAACAAATTATTTCATACATGTAATTCTCACTTTCTTGATAAGTAACATGGTAATGAGTATCAATGAAATAATTTATGGAAAACATTTGGCATAGAGCTTGGTTTATTACCTGTTTGTACTTAATACTATTATTATTATCAGTTATTTTTCTTATATTTAAGTTTAACTGAAATTAGAAAATTGCCCTCCAATGGTGATATTAATATGAAAAATTATATTCTAACACAATTTTGATTAAGAATGTTATTGGTTTCTGGATAAATCAAGAAGTTGAGGTGAAGAACCTTTATACAGTTGGGCTCTTATTTCCTCTACCTATAAATCCCAGAAGATAGATAGAAAGACAAGTGTATTTCTGTAGGTGTTAAAAAATCCTTACCACTGGGCAGCCCGGGTGGCTCAGCGGTTTAGCGCCGCCTTCAGCCCAGGGCCTGATCCTGGAGACCTGGGATGGAGTCCCATGTTAGGCTCCCTGCGTGGAGCCTGCTTCTCCCTCTGTTTCTGTCTCTGCCTCTCTCTCTCTCCCCCTCTCTGTGTCTCACATGAATAAATGAATAAAATAAAAAAAAATATCCTCACCACGGACTATAGTTTTCTCTCATTTATCCTCCTGTTACTCTCAGGGAAATACCCATCGTGACAAGCATGTGACCATAGCTAATAGCAAAAGCTTTAAGTCTAAGAAAACCATCCTTTTTCTTTTTTCTTTTTTTCCTTTCACCAGTTATTGTTATGACTGGGACTAGTCACAATGGTTTATAAGTAGTTCATCAACAATATAATAAAAAATATTTTAATCATATTTTAACTTGTTATGATACTCTGATGTTGGAATATTTATGAAGTGACAGACATGAAAGGAACATAGATGGATACAAAACAGCTAGGTTACTTTGGATTATAACCTCAAGGCAGGGAAGTAGTACCCACAGCACGGAAGGCTCAGAGTATTTATCAGCATAACAAATGGGTGTCATAGGTGAATGGGAAAGCAGAGGAACATCCTACAAACAAAATTTAAGGTAAATTTTTACCCTACTAGGTAAGCACTAGTGCATATGCCAGGAGTTCTTAGGTTAATATAGAAGAATATGGATAATTTTTAGTAAGTAAAAATGGCTGAGAATGGAACATTTAATGTAATAAAGCGTGAAAATGGCAGATGGAATAAAAGGATTAATTGGGAAGTTTTTACCTTTTATTTTCAATTGACTTAAAAGAAAATTTCTCATTATTTCATTTGCTCTTAACTTTGGCAAGCCCCATTACCTAGAAAACCTCTATCTGCTTTCTCGTACACAGTGGAGTATATATATATATTTTTTTTTTTCTCTTGGACTTTGAGATGGAGATTACCATCATATATAACACAATAGTGTGATGATTAGTGTCCATTGCCCTGCATGAAAAAAGAGAAAATAATTCATGAAAATAGCCGTTGTCATAACAGAAGTAATATATGTTGGTCAATAGTGAAATGACAGATGAAAATTTAATCCTTAAATCATTCAGTGTTTTGGGATCATTTAATTTTTTGTGTTCCTCAATTTCCACAAAAAGTAAACAGTATTAGGTATACTATCCATTTCATACCTTATTATGGATACTAATTTTAATGAGAACTTTTATTAAATGCAAGCAAATGCTATCAATCTCTATTAAAATATTTTTATATTAAATTATCTCAAAATGGAATTTTTATTTTAAGCATGGAGTGACCATTGTGCCTATAATGTTTCATTGAGAAAGATTGTGTTTGTATCTCAATAGGGTTCAAGGATGGAGAGAATGTATTGATAAATTGTGTTTCACCAGCAGTGAGGTGTAGAGTAATATATTGGCTATTTCTGAGCCAAATAATCAAATAACCAACTTGTTTTACTGGCACAATCTTATTCACACCTTTATATCTGCGGTAATTGTTGGCGATTTCTCCTTTTTCAAAAAGTTAATCCTATTTTGTGGCAGTGAGTTATCAATTTACTGCCTCTCATTTCATTTCCTGTTTCATTAAACTGGAGCTTAACCCTGTGAATAGGTTGGACTTAAAGAAACTGACAACTTGAACCTATAATAACTCTAAGTCTCCCTGTGCCATTTAAGCAGCCTGGCCACCTGTGCCTGAGGAAATAAGCCAAAAAACTGTGCTGAAAAACTCTGATAATCTCTCGGGGTGGGGGTTGGGGGGCAGACACTTGCAAGGGGGGCGGGTACTAATTCTACTAATTCTTCTTGCTACTTGACCCAGGAATAGAGTCAGATCTCAACATGAAAGTAAAGAAATGGCTCCAGGGAGACAATCCTGTAAATCTTCAGAGTGATACATTATCTCTAGCTTCCAAAGCCTTTGTTATTCATATCTCCTCTTTACTTAGAAAGCCTGGATTATGTAAAAGCATGACAATATTCAAGGGAGTATCTTTCAGCAATTCATTATGAAGAACAGCAAGGACACTCTTGGCCCACAGGAATTTCTGGTGGCACCTCATTAATCTTGACCTCCCAAGAAATCAAATAGATGAGAACTTACTAGAATATTTCATGACTTATATAAAAGAGAGAAAAAAGCCTTCTAGATCTGGCCAAAAATCTGACTTGAATCAGTACAATGAAAAATCATGGCCTTGTACCCAGTTTTTAGACTAAAAGCCAGGCTACCAATATAGAGCACCTTGATTGAAAGGGAGGCTGGTCCTGCCTGGGACATCAGATAATTATGCAGCCTGAGTTTTCCCTCTCTAACCCATTTATTCATAAAGTTGTGTGTGTGCAGCAAGTATCATCAAGTAGAAATAATAGATAAAACATGTGTTTGAGCAAGACCAGGATATACAGGTAAGTTGCATAAGCCAATGTTTCAGTTGTTTTTTTTTGAAACTGATTTTTTTCTTCATGGCCTCCTTTCCTTCAGTCCCCATCTTTTGCCTCATGAGAATTCCATACAACCAGTTGACTGAAAATGAAACACTGGAGCCTGGTTTACATCTGGGTCTGCAAGATATTCTGGTCCTTCCTGAAAGTGCAGTACCTGAAAGTATAATTGCAACATTATATCCCCGTCCCCCACTCAGAATACCTGCAAATATCAAGGACCCACTCTTAATCACAGGTAACCCACATTAAGTACCTAGGATTCAGTCTACACTGGCACTGTCTAATATAAGTGCTTTCTAAAACAGCTGCTAACCACATATGACTACAGAACACTTGAAATGTGACTAATGATACTGGGGAACTGAACTTTTTCTTTTTCTTTTTTTTTTATGATAAATTTATTTTTTATTGGTGTTCAGTTTGCCAACATACAGAATAACACCCTGAACTTTTTCTTAAGATTAGCTAATTTTCTTAAGATTAGCTAATATAAATTTAAATGTGTATAGCCACATGTGGCTAGAGGACATGTTTTTGGACTGTAGTTTGAGACAAATTTTGTTTTATTTGCAAAATACATAGATCAGGTATTAATATCTTATCTCTTTAATAGCTTCCAAATCAGCCCTCTCCTTAACTGATGGTGACCTCCTTTAATTCATTTTTTTCACCTGTATCATTGCATCATCTTCCTATATGATACCATCATTGCACCCCACCCTAAAGACCTAAGATGTTTGTAAAATATAAAACTTCAGTTGTCACTTCTCTGTTTACAAAGAACACTCCACTCCATAAAGCCATCAATAATTTGGTCCCAGATTTGCTCTCTAGCCTCATATTCTTGCCACATCATCAGAAACTCACCCAATTCAGGAGGACATATCACTCACTCCTAAAATTATGTTTTAAAAAATTACACATTTCTATGTCTTCTTGACTTTGCACATTCTAATTGTTCTTTCTGGAATGCTTTCTCCAGTGTTTTCACTGATGTTTCTCTAATTGCTCCTTTAAGACTAAGCTTATTTGCAGTGTGGTGATCTTTAACTGTCCCTATTCCCCAAAGAAATCTAAATTAAGGGTCTCTCTTCACTGGTTCCATACCATGCAGTTTTACTACCCCAGTGATAACTAATAAATTGACAACTAACTGTAGTTATAAGTAAAGGCTAAGTAGTCCAGAAACTCACAAGATAGGATGTTTCCTTCAGGGTTAAGTACTCTCACTAAAAGAAAACCCCTGAAAAAATGGCCAGAATTGCCAGAAATTAAGTAAGGTATCTAATATGATGGTTTGCTCGTCTATTTGATGATTTAAACATGATAGTTTTGAAATACTTAGGTTGTCAGTGAACTTTATTCAAATAAACTAAAGATTTTTCCTCACTTCCCTTCAATATTAAATAATTTTATGTTGAAAAAAAAAATCCCTATCCAGGCTCACTTTGGCAGCACATATACTAAATTTGGAATGATACAGGGAAGATTAACATTTACAAGGATGACATGAAAATTTGTGAAAAATCTCTCCACCCAGATTTCAATTTACAGTATATTCAAAAGCATAAAATTGAAGGACAAGAAAATTCTTGATTTTTATGTGTTCCAAAGCATCCCATGTAACAGAACATGGTGGCAATATTTATCACCTTTAATATAATAAGTTCTTTTGAGGAGGTGATATAGGGGAAGATGGAATTATCCAGAAAGGTTTCTGTGGAGGCTTTACTTTAGTATAAAGTCTTGATAACTTGTTATTTTTCCTTTAGGTGGTAGAGATTTACTGTTAATATAAAAATTCTTATTTCCTTGAAGTATCCTGAATAATAGAACTTGCACACTGGATATAAAAGACTAATGTCCCCCCGCCCCCTGCGCCATGATATATAATCTGTTATAAGAAGCAGTTTAGTCACTTATTGAAATTAGGTATCAATTAATAAATACATCTATGTTTTTATCCGGACATGATTGATTTTTAAAAATTTTTGTGAATGTATTATCTATCCACCTTTCTTAATCTAATACACTCTTTGAGAATCTAATTCTAGATGAGGTTCCCGTACACGCTTATTTTACATTTATTTTCCTTGTTATCTCAGTATCTTGAGTCATAAAAGTATGCATAATGGGAATAATTACTCTTAAGCTTGTGTGCCCTTTATTTCACAGTGCATTTAAAAGACCCAGTCTATAAAAGAGTGACTTCCTTTTTCTCTGAAATAACTACCAGTTCAAGGTGTTTATTGGTGACAGCATGGTCCATTAACAGAATCTCCTAAGACTTGCACTGCTATGATGAACAGATTTTGCTATGGAAGAAACGTCCCAGGCAATAAAAATATAATTTCTTTTCAGAATCATTACCCTCAGCAATTAAAGCTTTTAAAAGTAGAAAACTCATATTTTCAAGTTTTTTTCACTAGGTGATCAGATTTTTTAAAAATAGGGTGTAAATGAGGAAGTTAGAGTTGGATATTTTACTCTTACAAATTAGTTTCTAAGCTGATTTGCACTTTGAAGTTAGTCTGAGCTACTAAAGTAATCTTGCTCTTTTAAGAGTAACTCTAGTGTAAAGATTTGCAATTTTAAATGCTTATAATTTTAAAAAGTCATTCGTAGCTTCTGTTGATAATAGTATGTAAAACTAGGTATCTTGGAATAAGTGCCATTTGGAAAGACTGAAGTTCCTTATGTTAATTACTGAGAAGTCTCAAAAGTAAAAATCAGATAACATCCAAAAAAAGGACATTAAAGGAGGAATCCTCAGAGAACTTGAGCTTCTGATACAATGGGTGTTTGGGGGTATGATGAACCAGGATAAAGCTGGGTTCTCTCCAAGATGGAATCTAACAAAAGATCCTCCTGCTCCCACAACACATGTGTGTGCCGCGGATCCAGGATAGTCGGAAGTGATGATATGAAGAAAGACTTGGAGTCTCAATGAATCTTAATCTGGAGGGCAGGAGGACCAAGGCTCAGACTCAGACTCAAACTGCACTCGGGTTCGGACTCTGAGGCTTTTTCTCCTCCAGTTTTCATTAAAAGCCAACAGGTTGGGCAGCCCTGGTGGCACAGCGGTTTAGCGCTGCCTGCAGCCAGGGGTGTGATCCTGGAGACCCGGGATCGAGTCCCGCGTCGGGCTCCCTGCATGGAGCCTGCTTCTCCCTCTGCCTGCGTCTCTGCCCCTCTCTCTCTCTCTCTCTATCTCTCTCTGAATAAATAAATAAATCTTAAAAAAAAAAATAATAAAAGCCAACAGGTTGGCTAAAGGAATGATTGATTAACTTTAGGGAAGCAGAGAAAAACATGTTTACTTCAAAAAGTGTAAGAATAGGCTGTGGATTCAAGGAGGAGGGAGTGGAGGAGCTGTATCTGGAGAACAATGTGGTCAAGAGTCAGAGTGACATGACTATCTTGATGTTTTAGTACTTAGGAGAGGGAAGAAAGAAGTTTCCTTGGAAAATATGTAACACCTAATGGACCTCATATGATTTTTGTAGTTCAGAATTACCCTACTTTGGAGCAAAAATAAACAAAGAAAAACTAAACAAACCAAAGAAAATTTCAAAAATAATCCATCTCATCAAGGTAAGAATCTAATTGTAGTTTTCCCAGTCAGTGCTATTCTTGAGTAATCAACAGAAAAGACAAATCCTTTCTGAAAGAATGTAACTTAAGCTCAGTGTCATAGTACTTCTACAAAGTTCCAAGAAAAAATGACTTGAAATTTAAAAAATCATAAACATGTACATTATAATGCACTTAAAGTGGAGAGGGAAAAAAAGGCAATAGATGAGAACTTACAAAGGCTTTATGCTTTAGAAAATAAAACTTGTATTTTAATAAAGGTAACACCAAAAAATAGGTTTTTAAAATTTCAAGTAAGGATGAGAAAATTACATGTAAAGGATCAAATAATTAGAAAAAAATTGAAAAATCTAGAAATAAAATACAATAGTTGACTATACAATTGGTGGATTAGAGTTAAAGTTAAATCATGCAATTAAATACTACACAGTTAAAATAAAAGCACACAATGAATAGATTATAGTATACATAGCAGATTGAACAAAATGTATAGAGAACTGGTGGACCAAAAGTAGGGATGGAGGGCAGGGAAATCTGAAGAACTTAAATCAATATGCCAACTCAGAGAGAGAAAGAAGAGTTTCCACTGAATGCTAGTATGAAAAAGAGATCACAAAATAGAAAATAGAATGATAAGATACAACAGAAAACTTATTGATGTTATATAAAAAGTAAAAATGAGAATGGAGAAGCTAGAATATTTGAAGATATAATGAATAACAATTTTATAGGATTATTGAAAGAATTTCACCAAATTCTAACAGGATAAATAATACATAGATAATCATTGTAAACTAATATGAAGAAAATAAGAAAACATTAAAATTAGAGGGAAAAATGACCTATGATGAGTCTGAACAAAACACAAAATAGTTTTATTCTGCTTCTAAGTCACACACCTAAGTTTAAGACTGATTTATGCTTAAATTATAAAATACAAATTAGAATTACCCAGCAAATACAAGAGAATAAAACTGAAGTAATTATACAATTTCAGTTAGGTAGATTTTAAGGGAAAAACATTTTGAGTTTAAAAAATGTAACTGTGTAATATGAAAAGCTGCTCAATGTACGAGGAAGCTATAATAACTCTAAATATATAAGTAAGAATAACACTCAAAGATATAAAGCATATTTTATAGCTCTTTCATATGAGAAATTGATAAATATACCAACATATAGCAAGAGACTTCAAAGTACCTTCAAAAGGTATTGATATATGCTCAAAACCAAAACAACAAAAAATGATTGCTGTATATAATGTTTAAGGAATATCATTTATAAACTTTTATATTTATAAACATTTATATCTAGACATGTGTTGGCTAAAGCATATATTTTCGAGTACACATAGGATATTTATAAAAATTGACCTATGCTAAGCCGTAAAAATGAGCTTAACAAATTTCAAGTAATTAATGTTGTTTGTGTCCATGCTACAATTATGTAAGCACTAAAATAAATAAATAAATAAATAAATAACCAACCAACCTACCCTTGGTCATCTATTCTAAGCAATTTTTCTAGCATTCAACCAAAAGTTACAAGATATGCAGAAGGATAAGAGAAAAAGTCTGAAGAGACAAAGCAAGTCAAAGAGTTAGACTCAGATATGATACTGATGTTGGAAAGATGAGACTAGAAATTTGAAGTATTTCTGATTAGTATATTAGGGGTTCTAATGGAAAAAGTAGACAGAATGCAAAATCAGATAATTTCAGAGAGAAATGGAAATTAACAAAAAATAGTTTTAAAATGATGGAAACCAGAAAGACAATAAGAGAGATAAAGAATGCCTTTGATATGCTTATCTGTACTGTGGACAAATCTGTCAAAATTATCAGTATTTTCAAGATTGGTCAACAAAAAGTAAAAATTACAACTTTTACATTTAAAACTCTGATAAAATGACATACGTTTTTGGCATTTTTAGATCTCTTTGATATCTTCAGTCATAATGTCAGTGATTCTAATAAATCATAAACATATTTTCTTGAAATTTTTATTTATTATTTTAAATGAGGTACAATTTCCTTTTTTTATTATTTTATTATGTTAAGTGCTTCCTTAACAATTTCCTCCAGGATATGAGCTGAAACACTTTTGAAAAAGGTGGTTTCCCTGAAGCTCAATTAAATCAGCAGTATTGTTAAGCTTGGTAATATACAGAGGAATATCTAGCTTAACCTTACTGTATGTTTCATGATTATAAATAATCATTAGGATGCATTTTCATCAAAACTTCATTAGGGTCTTTTCATAATTATGGCTATAATTTATTACCATCCATTTAAATTATGTTCCTGAGCATCTTAACTCTCAACAAATAGAAAAAAAATAGATTTTATATCTTTATTTTTGAGAAGAGCACTGCAGCTCAATATCAGCCAGCTACAAGTAGCCAGGTGTGGATTCGTTAGTTGTCTGAAATTTTTTTTTTTGAAATTTTGATAACTATTTTCCTAACAATCCTGTCAGGACAGTAACAAAATGAAAGTGGTCTAAGTAACGAACTACATTATGTTAGTTAATTTTACTAATTTTGTCAAAGTTCTAATCAAGACAATTGTAATAAATGAATTGGCTGTGTATCTGTTATGTTTAATTAGGACACATAGATTTGGTTAAAATTGGAGAGTTAATTGTATTCTTTTTCATTAGAGAAGAACATATCATTATGGGAAAGGGATTATGAGGGAAAATTTTTAAAAAGTGAGCAACAGACATTGATAGTTACAAATTTGGAAATAAGTGAGACATATCTAAAGAAAGCAATTCAAATAATAGTAGTCATTTTACTGATGCAATAAATTTCAGTATTTTATTACCATAAACTGGCAGAATTTTTTTTGATTTTCTAAATATTAGAAATTTAAGTTGAATACAGTAGGCATTTAAAAATATTTTTAGTAATTCACCTACAAAAAATGATGGTCTGACATTTTGAAAAGAGTGTGGGTTTTGGAATTGAATCTATACTCAAATCCCCATACTGTCATTTATTGTTTTAGCTCTATGATATTAGGCTAGTTATTTAAACATTTAAAAATGGATGTAGGGATCCCTAGGTGGCTGAGAGGTTTAGCACCTGCCTTTGGCCTGGGCATGATCCTGGGGTCCCAGGAACGATTCCCGCATCAGGCTCCCTGCCTTGAGCCTGCTTCTCCCTCTGCCTATATCTCTGCCTCTCTTTCTCTCTCTGTGTGTCTCTCATGAATAAATAAATAAAATAAATAAAATCTATACAAAAAATAAAAGTAGATGTAATATCCTAAGGCAAAGAAAATGAAAGCAAAAATAAACTGTTGGGACTACGTTGAAATAATAAGCTTTTGCAGAGTGAAGGAGACTATCAACAAAACAAAAAGGCAACCTACTGAATGGAAGAAGATATTTGTAAATTATAAATTTGATAAAAGGTTAATATCCAAAGTATATAAAAAACTATACAACTCCACACCAACAAACCAACAATCAGATTACAATTCAGCAGAGAACCTGAAAAGACATTTTCCCAATGAAGACACACAGATGGCCAACAGACACATGAAAAGATGTTCAACATTACTAATTTTCAGGGAAATGCAAATCAAAACCCCAATGAGATATCTGTCACTTTACATCTGTCAGAATGGCTAGAATCAAAAAGACAAGAAATAGCAAGTGTTGGTGAGGATTTGGCTAAAGAGGAACCTCCAGGTACTGTTGGGAATGTAAATTGGTATAGACACTGTGGAAAACCGTATGGAGTTTCCTCAATAAATTGAAAATAGAAGCACCCTATGATCCAGCAATCTCACTACTGGGTACTTAGCCAAAGAAAACAAAAACACCAATTAAAAAAGATATATGTACTCCTGCCTGTGTTTATTGCAGCATTATTTACAATAGCCAAGTTATGGAAGCAACTTAAGTGTTCATGGATGGGTAAATGGATAATCTTAGAGGGTATTATGTTGTTTTCTTTTTTAAGATTATTATTATTGTTGTTATTATTATTCATGAGAGACACCGGGAGAGGAGCAGAGACATAGGTAGTGGGAGAAGCAGACTCCTTACAGGGAGCCTGATACGGGCCTCAGTCCTGTACCCCCAGGATTATACCCTGAGCCGAAGGCAGATGCTCAACTGCTGAACCACTGAGGCAGCCCTAGAGGGTATTATGTTAAGTGAAATTGCACTAAGAAAGACAAAAATATGATCCCACTCTTCTGTGGAATCTAAAAACAAAGCAAATGAAGAGACAAAAAATGCAGAATCAGAAGTATAAATACAAAGAACAAAGTGATGGTTGCCAGAGGGGATGGGCTAGAGGGATGGGCACAATGGGTGAAGGGAGTGGGAGGTACAGGCTTCCAGTTATGGAATGAATAAGTCATGGGAATAAAGGCACAGCATAGGGACTATGGTCAATAATAATGTCATAATTTATGAAAACAGATGGTAGTAGTTGTACTTGTGGTGAGCATAGCATAACATATAGAGATGTTGAATTCCCATTTTGTACCTGAAACTAACATTGAGTGTTGACTGTACTCAAAAACTTTTTTTTTTTAAGGGCATAATATCAGCCTCATCCCAATTCCTATAGGTTTGTTGTAAGGTTAAATGGATTACTAGATGCACGTAAATCACCTAATTCAGACTTGTTTCTTCTAGTCAATTGTAATAGCCTTTATGGCTTAAGAGAAACTGTATAGTGGACTCGTAAAAGTTTTTATGAACATAGATTTTATATTTTAAAATAAATTGAAATTATCTCCAAAATAAGTTGTTGTCAGACCTGTGCATACCTTTTAATACTTCTGAGTAGGTAAATATACTGATCTTTATTAATTTTGGGGAATTATGCACATAATTTAGGAAAAAAGTTATTTTCTGTTCCACAAATAGCAAACATGCTTTCTTTAAGGCATTGAGGATAGGCTAAGAATTAAACTCATTCCAAGAAATACATATATGTATTTAATTATATTTGTATTATATATACTTATATATTTACATATAATTTTTTGATTTCCTGAAATTCTAATCCATGTATAATAAAAGATATAGAGTACAATACATCATCATGTTTGAGGTGAGTGCTGTCACTTTAAACATCTATTTTGAAAGTATATATCAAACGTACTTTAGGTTGACTTTTTTATAATTACTAATTATTACTCTAATTCACCTATAATTACTATAATTACCTTATTCATAATTAGGGCACCAAAGGCCCAATTAAGGTCCCAATTAAAGGCTAAGACTGTATGGTTCCTAATATTTGAACTGAGACTGAAGAAAGGGGTTAGGAGCCATCTCAGAATGGCTGCTAATACCTCAAGAGCTTCCTTTCAGGCTACAGGAATGAAAATACTGAAGAAATTTAACAGTAATTCAAGTAGAACCACAACGGGATCATGTTTATTTGTATTCTTGCTTAAACATTTTAAAAGTAACTATTTTCTGTTTTCCCTTTGTCTTGTTTTATTATATGGAAAGTGATATTTACCAATTTTTTTTCTTTTTTTTTTTAATTAATTTTTATTGGTGTTCAATTTACCAACATACAGAAAAACACCCAGTGCTCATCCCGTCAAGTGTCCACCTCAGTGCCCGTCACCCATTCCCCTCCAACACCCACCCTCCTCCCCTTCCACCACCCCTATTTCGTTTCCCCGAGTTAGGAGTCTTTATGTTCTGTCTCCCTTCCTGATATTTCCCAACATTTCTTTTCCCTTCCTTTATATTCCCTTTCACTATTATTTATATTCCCCAAATGAATGAGGATGGAACTGGAGAGTATATTTACCAATTTTGATTTTTAGTACTGACATTTTCAGATCTACTTACCAAACTAGCCTTCTTAACTATTTTTATTTTTTTATTTTTCAATCATACTTTCAGTGGCTTATTGTGGCTGCTGCTATTGTTATATCATCATTGTCATCATCCTTATGAAATGTGATTCACTCCAAGAAGCTAGAAATCCAAATAACAGAATCCATTTATCTCAATTTTACTGTTTTGTAAATTTACTCCAAGCATTATATATATTTTCTGTTATGTACTAATTACAAGGGGCAGTGAATTTTTTAAAATATTGAGAAAAAAAAAACCTTTCCTTGTCAGTTTTTAGTAGTCCTCAGCAACAAAATTAGAATGAAGAATGAATGTAAACTAGGTGTTTATTACACCACACTTTCTTTGCTGGAAGCTGTTCCCAGTGGCCTTATTTTCAGAAACACCTATAACAGAGAAGCATCAAACTATAGAAGACACATATTGCATAGCCTAGGATGTGATGGTGAGACAGATCTGAACCACCACTGATTTTTTTTTTTATTTTTTATTTTTTTTACCACTGACTTTTTAAAAGCAGTATAAAAACTCATTTTGTAAATAAAGAGGTCATAAAACTGAGCACAAGTAGGCCACTAATCAAATACCAGTTATCCTTTCAAAGAATTCAGATGTAAAATATTTTGAGTCAAACTTGATTTCATTTCACCACCATAAGTAGAAATTACACATGAGCTTCTTAACAGGATTTTACTTGGATCAAAGTATTCATCCAAAATGAAGATTGATCTGAGCAACTGTGATCTTTGTGCCTTTTCTGATAGTCATGTTTCAGTATTATAAGCTAAGAAGGTTTATAGATATGTATATATAACTGAGTTTGACTGAGTTCAAGGCTAATTAAATGCAATATCAGAGCCATTATTTGAAGAACCATGGATAATACAGGCAAACATACTGTCATCATCCTTTCAAATTATAAAATATTGTTCATTGTATATTCATTATATTTAGGCAACTCATTCAGAAATACCTTCAAGATTTATGTGTTCCAAACTTCTTGAAGGCTTCTAAGAACCTACAGCTAATGCATATCTTTAAGATAGTAGTTAATTGAAGCACAGGGACATATCCTGTTTTATGAAAACATAATGTCATGTACTCTTACTTGGAAACCAAGTTAATTGCCCAAGGAGGACTAACATTTTAAAGGTAGACTGTGAAGCTACATCATATAAGTTTGAAAATGAGTTTTGAATTCAGAGTCACCTTGAACTTAAATATTAAAAATATAAGATCGGTGCCCATCATTATGTTTTAGCTTGAGGGTATAAAATGCACTGATTTAACCATGGATCATTTAAGTCCCATAATTCATTGTAACTAAAGTTTCTCATCTTATTTAAAAAGAGAATGAGAGTAGTAGGTAAAATAATATAATGTTTGAGATATTGGCTACTGGACTCAAGACTCTGTTGGTTTGAAGCTGTTTAAAGATTATGAGAAATTAGGAAGCCACTTAATCACTTTGTCCTACAAATTCTGTGAATAGGAGTATAATTAGTACTCCTGTTTTGTGGACTAAGTGGTCTACATATAGAAAACACTTAGAACTGCCTGCCATGCAGTACCTAATATATCTAATTATTGCTGTTACTTCTATTTTATTACCATGATTAATGTTGCACATATGTAAGTCCATCCCAGGGGGATTTGAGTATTTACTGCCAAGAATGTTGTAGATGGAAGCATAAACAGTTGATGTAATAACAAATGGTGTGAAGCACATGAACCCAACAAAATTTGGTATCTAATACTACATAGTCACACCCTATTCTGTTTTTTTTTTTTTAAGATTTTATTTATTAGAGCACAAGCAGTGGGGAAGGATAGAGGGGAAAGCAGACTCCCCACTGAGCAAGGAGCCAGATGTGGGACTTGATCCCAGGACCCTGGGAGCACAATCTGAGCTGAAGGCAGACGCTTAACTGACTGAGCCACCCAGGTGCCCATTCACACCCTCTTGTAAGATTAGAGTAGGAGGAATTTTGTGTCTGTAAATAACTGAAGAAAAATATAAGTAAAGCACACAAATGAAATGTTTCTGAGCATAACTGTTATAAAGTCAGAAATGATACAGTGTTGAATTCTGGGCAAGCAGGACTGAGGTGTGAGGAGGAATATTAAAAGCATACAACCAAGAATAATTTTAAAGGGCTGAGACTGGAAGATTTAAATCAAGGAATGACATTTCTTTATAGGGTCAATATGTCAATATGTCGATAAAGTTAAAATATTTTTAAATGCCCAATAATATATCATGTTTTATATGCAGATAATATTCTGTATGAATTCCCAATATTAAAATGAAAATTTAACTTCTGGTAAAAATATTAAGTATCAATACAGAACTCAAAAATGATAATAGATAATTTTTGTCAAGCACATTTTTTGTTTGGAAATATAATAAGCATTTGATAGGAATCATCTCACATGTCTGGAAAATCCTATAAAGAAGTACACCTTATCAGAAATATTCTTGAACTAACTTTATAGACATAATTTACATATAATAAAATTTTCTATTTTTAAGTGTACATGTCACTGAGTTATGAAAAGAATGCATAAAACAACACCACTGTTAAGATACATTACTAGCAATAAAACATAAAGTTAAAATATAAATGTACTAAACACAATAGTATCCAAAACATGGAATATTTGATAATGAGTACAATTAAATATGTACAAGATCTGTAGACTAGAAATTACAAAATATGGCTCAAAGAAGCAAAGTAAGATTAAGTAAATTAAGTGATATATACCATGCTCATGGATTGGTGGAATCCAAATTGTTATGCTCTTTTGCGTGAAACTGACAAAATAATGTCATTTTGGTAATAAACAGAAATGAATCTTTGAAAAGAAATTATTACTTTGTAGGTGGAATTGACCCTCGTGCCTACATAGCCCTATTTTTTTTAAAGATTTTATTTATTTATTTACAAGAGACAGGCAGAGACATAGGAAGAGGGAGAAGCAGACTCCCTTTGGGGAGCCCAATGCGGGACTTGATCCCAAGATCATATCCTGAGCCAAAGGCAGCTGCTCAACTGCTGAGCCACCCAGGCATCCCTACATAGTCCTATTGATTGATCAATACTTTAATATCATCTCAACCAGTTTTAGCATAATTCCCCTAGTACTGTGTTGTCCAACATTTTAGCCTTGAACCACAATTATCATTTTTTGTCAGTACCCTAGACACTTCATGGCAAATGCCATTTTGAAGAGCTCACTTAGCCCTTGAGACCACTAGTGCAAGTCATTTGTATTTCTGCTGCAGTTCTCTGAGTGATAACCACTCCTCTTCAAGCAACCCCTAAGGAGAACATACCTCACTTGGTGCCTGCTAAGCTACAAGGGCAGATGGCTATTTTACTATTAGTTCCTGGTGAAATATGAAATTGCTGAGCAAGCTTTTAAGATTTCCTTATTGCAAAAGTGTAAAAGTCTGTTTTTCTTATTAAAGTTTTTTTTTTTAAATAAAGTTTTTTTTTTTAATTGTTTATTTATTTATGATAGTCACAGAGAGAGAGAGAGAGAGGCAGAGACACAGGCGGAGGGAGAAGCAGGCTCCATGCACCGGGAGCCTGATGTGGGATTCGATCCCGGGTCTCCAGGATCGCGCCCTGGGCCAAAGGCAGGCGCCAAACCGCTGCGCCACCCAGGGATCCCTAAATAAAGTTTTAATCTAATACCAAAATTGATTTTGCATATGGACCTAAAACAGACCTGACAGGTCCCTTTTATGTGCAGCAAAAATGTCTAAATGTTACACTACAGATTTTTCATATAGTAGGAAATGCATGAAAAATCTTTAGTGATAGGGGAAAGGCCTCTAGGTCTTCAGACATCAGTTTTAAAAGACAGATGATTATACCTATAAATTTGTCTCTCCTGGAACTGACATCCAAGGTCCCAGTCTTTTTTCCATTCATTGAAGATTTTGTATGCAATTCCTATAGCACACTCTATTCCATTCTTTGCAAGAAATGTTTGACCATTAATATTACAGAGACAGCAAGACACCTTGCCTACTACCAAAAAACGAAAGGGAGAAGTTAAAAGTGAGGGCACAATGTACCACACCTATCAAAATTTTAATAAAAAACAAAAGTTTAATTACAAAGAAAGTTACTTGCTATGTTAATTACACTCAAGAAAAAGAAAATGCTGTATATCTAATTTAGAAGAATAATGTAATGTTATATAATGACATTTTTTGGTAAAAGTCATGTTCGTTTTTTAGTAATTTCAAAACAAACTGATTTTTCCTCCGTGGCTTTGTGTTGAGATTCAATAAATGATATCCTTGAAGTTCAGATATAAAAAATATTATTATAGGTCTCCATCTCAATGAAACAATTGTTTTTTATCATAATTGTCACATTGAAGATTGGCCAACCAATCTGACACTGAAAGTCTTATGTCTATAAGAAGAAACTTGGCTGAATCATTAAGGAAGTTTTTGTTTGGAGGATTCACATAGCTTTCAATATCATATTCATTCATAATAATGAAATCTGATGGATTATTTCTTTGCCCATTTATCTGTGATTTCATATAATATCTGGAAGATCTTAGAATTATTTCGTTTCTGATTAAGTATATTAATAATGGGTTACTGCCATAGTCATAAGGCATGTTCTTCACTAGGAAAGCCTAATTTTTTTTTTTTTAATTTTAAAACAAAAAAAGACTAAAAATTTTAGGGCACCAACAAATGTTAGCAGAAGCTTATCTTTTTTTTTTTTCTATGTAAAAAAAATAAATTGTATTTAGACAGTACTCTGGTGGTTTTAACTATCTGATTGTTATTTCAGTTTTATGCTGTTTTTCTCTATATGTTCAAATAAAACAGAAAATCTGAAGTTTCAGAGAGTAGATTCAAAGGATTTGTCACTTGATCCAGAACCTGTTTCAAACTGGTAAGTTCTGCTTACTCTGCTTATGACTCTTTTGAATAAAAAATAGTTTCTGATGAGTTCCAATCATATTTGTTATTTAATATGAGGTGGATTTGATGAGAAAGTTTTCTATACTCCAATAGCATCATGAAATAACAATAGAGATTTAAGTCAAGAAACTATTAGCCATTATAATTTCCAATGTTCCAGTGATGAGGAAAAAAAAAAAATCTCTTGGATACACAGAACAGATTGATGGTTGCCAGAGGCAGAGAGTGGTGGGTGGACAAAAGTAGGTGACGGTAGTCACAATTTATAACTTTCCAGTTATAAAATAATTAAGTGTTGGGGATGTGATGTACAGTGTGGTGACTATGGTTATTAATACTATAATGTATATTTAAAATAAGTTTCTAAAAAAAATAAAATAAAATAAAATAAGTTTCTACGAGAGTAAATCTTAAAAGTTCTCATAAGAAAGAAGTTTTTGTACCTATATATAGTGATGGATCTTAACTGGACTTATTGTGGTAATCATTTCACAGTATATACATATATTGAATGATGTTGTACACTTAAAACTAACATAATATGTCACTTACACCTTACCAAAATGAGTAACAAGAAGATTCAGCCCAATTTTTTAAAAAAAAATAGGCAAAAGATTTGAATAGATACCTGGCTCAAGAAGATATATGGAGAACAAGTTACACATAAAAGGACATGTGATGTCATTAGTCATTTGAAAAATGCAAATTCAAACGATGAGATAGCATTATACATCCATTAGATTGCTAAAATAAAAAAGACTGACAAATTTAAGTGCTGAAGAAGATATGGAGCAATGAAAATCTCATAGTATTAGTTGAAATGCAAAATATTACAAATTTGTCATTTGGTAGTTTCTTTAAAATATAAAATTGCAGCTGCCATATAATGCAGTCACTCTACTTCTAAGTATTCATCAAAGGAAAATAAAGTACATATACACATATGGAAACATGTACAGTGATGTTTCTAGCAGCTTTATATGTAATAGCCCCAAACTCCAAATGTCCATTAATAGGTGGATACTCTACTGGATAGAAAAATTGTGGCACATCTATTTAAGTAATGTAATTCAGAAACACTAAGGAATGAGCCACATTGTTGATACATGTGACTAAATGACTGGATCCCAAAGTAATTATGCTGAATGAAAGAAACCAAACTAAAAAGAGCATATTCTATAGCATTTAATTTATATGCAACCAGAAAATTCAAATTACTCCATAATAGCAAGCATATTAGTAATTGACTGAAAATTGAGGGGGAAGTATAGGAATTGATAAAGTGACACACTGAAAATATTTGAAGGGTAATGAATGTGTTCATTACTTTGACTCAAAACTTTTAAATATTTTATGAGAATATATTTTAAACAAACTTAATTCCTGGAGAGTTTTAGATTTACGGAAAAAAAATTGCAAAGATAAGGCAAAGAGTTTTCATATTTCTCATACTCATTTCTTCCATTATTAACATCTTCAATTTATATGATAAATTTGTTACAATAAATGAACCAATGTCAATACCTTGCAATTAAGTAAGTCGTCTCTAAATTTCCTCATCTTTTTCCCTAATGTCCTTTTCCCTGTTCCAGGATCCTATCCAGGATAACACATTATCCTTAGTTGCCATATATCCCTGGGCTCCTTTGGGCTATGACCATTTTCCAGACTTTCCTTGTTTTTGATGACTTGAGAGATTTTATGAGCAGTGGTCAGGTATTTTGTAGAATGTCAGTCAATTGGTATTTCTCTGTAGTTTTCTTATGGTTAGACTAGGGCTATGTTTTTTTGGGAGGAAGGATACAAAGGTAAAGTTCCATTTTCATTACATAATACCAAAGGTACATGTTATGAACATGATTTATCATTAGTGATGTTAACCTTGATCCTTGAGTTTGTCAGATGTTTGTTTTCCCCCTTTGCATACTGTATACTTTGGAGAAAACTGCTATTTGCAGCTCACACTATGTTTCTGTTACTATGTCTAAATTTAATTTATTGTGATCTGAGAACACACTTTGTAAGATTTATTTACAGTTTCCTTAGATATGCTTTATGCCTAGGAATTTGGTATATCTTGGTGAATGTTCTTTCAGTCTTGAATATGTTTTCAGTTGTTGGATGAGTATCTATAAATATTAATTAGATTGTGCTTACTAGTGCTGATCACACTAACCTTCTTTGTTCATTTTTTACATTCTTATTCTGTCAATTACTGGCAGATAGTAGGCATTAAAGTCTCCAGTTATAATAGTGATTTTGTCTACTTTTTCCTCACAGTTATGTCAGTTTCTACCTCACAGATTTTGATGCTCTATTTTAACTGCTGCATGCATGTTTGAAATTGTTAGGTATTCTGTGAGAATTGATCCCTTTATCATTTTGTAGTTCTACTCTTTAGCTCTGACAATTTTCCTTCTTCTGAAGTTTCCTTTGTTATTTATTTATTTATTTATTTATTTATTTATTTATTTATTTTAAAGATTTTATTTATTTATTGAGACACAGAGAGAGAGAGAGAGAGGCAGAGACACAGGCAGACGGAGAAGCAGGCTCCATGCAGGGAGCCCGACGTGGTACTCGATCCGGGATCTCCAGGATCACACCCCGGGCTGCAGGTGGCACCAAACCACTGTGCCACTGGGGGTGCCCTCTCCTTTGTTTTAAATTAACATAGCTGTTCTATCTTTCTTTTGATCAATATTAATGTGATATATATTTCTTCATCCTTTTCCTTTTAACCTATTGAGTCTTTATATTTAAAATGAGTTTCTTTTAGATGACATGGGTCTTTATGTGTAGCCTACTCTGACAGTTTGTTTTCAATTGGTATATTTAAACTATTTACATTTAAAGGAATTATCCATATTGTTGGCTTATTAATATCCACCCTTTTTGTTTTTGTTTCTATTTGTTTCATTTTTCTTTTTCTTTTTTCCCCAATTTTGATTTTTCTGGTTTTTTAAATAAGGTTCTTTTTTTTTTAAAGATTTTATTTATTTATTAATGTGATGCATGCAAAATCACAGTTCAGTTGCTGAGACATTATGCTGAGCTGAAAAAGCATGCATTGTGATGCATGCAAAATCACAGTTCAGTTGCTGAGACATTATGCTGAGCTGAAAAAAACATGCATCACAAGTGCATTTCTCTTTATTCTTCACTAGTATTCCATTAGATAGGTATTTCAATATTCATTCATCAACCTCTTAACCAGCCACTACCAGGCTTAGTAGATATGTATTGCTATATATAAGAAAGGGGAAAAAAAGAAAAAAAGTACTAACTGTTGGACCCATTTTCAAATATGAAATCTAAAAACCACAAAAACTGTTTAATGACAATTTAGAAAAGTAAGCAAAAAGGAGAAGTATTGATTGGAAAGGTAAATGAAGGAACTCTACAAATTTTTCATATCTTATTAGAGGTGTAGACTGCATGGTTGAACACATTGGTCAAAACTCATTGAGCTTTGCATATATGCATCTCATTGTTGGCCAAAACCAAAGTGAACAAATGAAAAAAATCCCTAAAATTCTATGAAATGGTTATAGTTACTTGTTTTCTGGCAATGGAAAGAATGGAAATAGTCCCTGCCTTTATTGAACTTATGAAGGGAATCATTTAACAATAGTTGAAAGTATTATCCATTTTATAAAGGAGAAGTAAAGGATATTATGACCATATAAAAGCTTGGGTCTACCCTACTTTTTCCTCGCTGTAGAATGGCTGCATTTTCTTTTTGCCAATTATTATTGTATCTTGTTCATATCTTGCTATTAGTTATAACTACTGGTCTAACTATGAATTGTCACATTCTGGATTTATATTTTAGTAGGAAGTAAAGTTAGAGATCACCTAACCTAACTTTTCTATTTTAACAGTTTTGAAAAACTTTTATATCTCTGGACTCTGCTCCCTGGCAGAGTTCTAGGCTGATATTCAACCGTGGCTGTGATGTGAATAGGAGAATCGATTATTTTCATAGGTTTCATATTCTGAAAGCATAGTGATAGTCATTTCCTTGGCAATGGGAATGTTTTAATGTAAATTTATCCTTGAAAAGGAGTCAGTTATTCACTGCAAAGTTGATTGTGGCAATTGCTGAGGTTACATAGTGAAACGGCAATTCTGTTTTACTAGTTAATAGCTGCATTCGTGTCACATACCAAGGAGAAATAAAATAAAACAACTACAAAAACAGCTCATGGTGCTGCTGTAACTGATTCTTGTTTGTACTCTGAAGTGTCTCCATTCAAAACTTTCTATCTAAAAGGCACCTTGGTAACTAACCGATTATTATATAGATCTCCTAATTCCTTAAATTCCCATTTAATCTTCGTTGCCTGATGTTATGGGCTTACTGTATCAGGTGACTAAGTTTTGGTTTGTGAACTTTGTTTCTTTTTCCCTTATTAGCATGCAAAGTAGGGTGCCTGGATATCTCAGCAGTTGGGTGGCTGCCTTTAGCTCAGGCCGTGATCCCAGGATCCCGGATCGAGTCCCGTAACGGGCTCCTGCAAAGGGCCTGCTTCTCCCTCTGCCTGTGTCTCTGCCTCTCTCTCTCCCTCTCTGTCTCTCATGAATAAATAAATAAATCTTTTAAAAAAATATACAAAGTAGAATCACTTCCACTTACTAATATATTTCCCTCTTTTAAAGCATATTTTTCCTTCTTCATAGTATAATTACTTACAATCTTATATTAAGACCTTCTGCTGCTTCTGCTGATTATTGTGACAGCTTAATTTGATCATAAGGTAGGCTTTAGGTGAAAACTCTTTAGACTTTTCCTCATTTCAATTTCATTTACTTTAGAGCCAATCATTGCTTACTTTTTTTTTTAAAGATTTTATTTATTTATTCATGAGAGAAACAGAAAGAGAGGCAGAGACATAGACAGGAGGAGAAGCAGGCTCCCTGCAGGGAACCTGATGTGGGATTTGATCCCTGGGCCAGGATCACGCCCTGAGCTGAAGACAGTGCTCAACTGCTGAGCCACCCAGGCATCCCTCATCACTTACTTTTTAAAAACTTTTTTTGTTTAATTCATTCATGATCATAGGTTCGTATTCTTCTTACTAAATCAGTTAAACTACTTCCTCTCTTGACTAAATGGATTCTCCAATGTAGGAAAGCTGTAATATCCTAAAAAGTATTCACAGACCCTTTGACACAGTAATTTCAAAGTGTATGTCATGTTCTCTTTGATTTCATATATGTACATAAGTATCTGCATCACAAATTGTTTAAGTTCTTTGACTTTTAAATACTGTTCTTTTTATTGTATTCTAACTGGTAGTTTGAGAAATATGATACTGGGATTTTTTTTATTGTTGACTCTATTGAATATATATTACTAATATTTTAAATAATCCTTTCCTCATAAGTGGTCAGTTTATTCCCTACCTCTATTCCCATTCTCACTCACTCTGATCAAATGAAATTTGTTTGAAGCTCCTCTCTTGTTTCATTTATTTGGTTAGATCATCACAACAGGGGTGAGGCACATTGAACATTTGGCACAGTGACTATCAACAGTTTTTCATCTACAAAGCATTTTACCAACTCTGACTTTGGAAGTGTGTCTTACTAAGGTTATTCATTCATAATTATTTGAGTCTAAAACATAGAAATGATATAGTTTCTGTTGGAAAATTGCAAGAGACTACTCACTAGGTTTGAAAAGCTGTAAAGATTAGATCCACACAGTGGAGAATAGAAAACATGTAAATAAGGAGACATAAACTTTTTAAAAAAATATTTCATTTATTTATTTGAGAGAAAAAGAGAGAGATCAGGGGGAGGGACAAAGGAAGAAGGAGAGAGAGAATTTCAGGCAGACTCTGCCTAGAGTGTGGAGCCTGTTGGTGGGCTCCAATCAATGACCCCAAGACCATGACCCGAGCAGAATCAAGAGTCAGATGCTCAGCTCATTGAGCCATCCAGGTGCCCTGGAGACATAAGCATTTTGAAACATTGTTCATTTTGTAGTGTCTAAGATTATTACAAGATCTTTATTATGAGTACCTGATCAGCTTAATCGGTTGAGCATCTGCCTTGGGCTCAGGTCATGATCCCAGAGTCTTGGGATCCAGCACTACCTCAGGCTTTCTGCTCAGTTGAGAGCCTGCTTCTCATTCTCCCTCTACCCTTCCCTGTTTGTGCTCTATCACTCACTCACTCACTCACTCACTCTCTCTCTCTCTCAAATAAATAAATAAATAATTTTTTTTAAAAAAAGCTATAGCAAATTGGGTCATACCTTTTATAATTTAAATGCATACCAACCCACACTAATCGAAAGGAAAAGAATCCTGAGTAAAATGAAAGAACATATAAATCTGCAATATTTTATCTGACTCAGGCTATTTTTAGGACATAGTAATCCTTGCATCTCTTTGATTTATGCATGGCACTATTAACTTTGTTCAGGACTGTCTTTTGAAGGATGTTTGTAGCAAACAGCCTCAAGTGATAGAAATAGAATTTCCTTCCAGGGAAGATAGTGAATTTATTTTCTAAAGGAGAAACTAAAGGTAATGTCTACCGTTTTGCCTCTTAGAAGATTGGCATTTCCTAGGTTTGTGGCTCCTCTGCTATGATACACATCACTGTGCGTGCAGAATTATTTAGACATCTATGCATCATTTTCTGGGTCTTGAACAGTATGGGGAACTGAGGTGGGAATTTGAAGCTCATGGTGCCTGCTGTGCCATGTGTAATAAATTCCTTTGCCTCTGACCTGGGAGTCTTATGGCTTCTATCAACATCTATGAAACAGTGGCAGGCTAAGTTGTCAGCGTGTGAGTAGGGTAAAATCTCAGACCCTTCATAGTACCTGACAACTATAAACAGATAAATTCCCAGAAGCCCTTGTACTACACCAAAATATATCTTCTCATTATTTCATTTTCTAGAAGTGAAACTAAGTTGTGAATAGAAATATACTAGATTGTTCTTTTACAAAATAATAATGAAGAGAAAAAGAAAAAAGAAAATGCAAGAACAGAAAGAAGAAAAAAATGACTCCTCATTTGTTATTTAATCAAATCTAAGAAGTGTGTACTTCATATTATGGACTCTTCAAGATAATAGAGAACAGAGTGGGCAAGGTGCCACATTTATGGAGTACAGTTCTTACGTATACATTAAAAAAATTACAGGTGATGGTATGTACCATGAAGAAAATGGAGATGATTGGAGGAAATGTGATTAAGTTAGGGCTTCCTTAGACAGTGATTTAAAAAAATCCTTTATTAACTTAGAGACTTAATTTGGGAGCATGGTTTGGTAAAAGAAGGCTCAGGTTTCCAGTGATGGATGTGATATTTATTAGTTATGAGACCTCTGCAAGGACATAAATACTGTCATATTGACTGACAGCTTCCCTAATTATGGAATTGACATACTATAAGAATATTTTTAAAATTATAGAACACACAAAGTTTGATATTATTAGTAATACTTAAACTACCAGAATCCTATTCACTGACTTTTATTTATTTTTCAGGTAAACTAGAAGTTGATATGACCATCTTTTGTTTTTGCTTTTATGACTTGGATATTTTTTACAAGTATCAGTATCCTTTCCTACATCATAGAGTGTTATGGTCAAAGTCAAACGGTCTTTAATAAATAAGGTCTTAAAATGTCTTTGGATTATTGTTTTTTATACATACTGACTTAGAGTGATTTTGCAGATGGAAGTGTAGGAGTTGGCTTTGAATGAACACTACCCTAGGATGAGTTAAGGAAGACTAGAAAGCCTTACCTCTTTTTTTTTTTTTTTTTTTTTTATTTATGATAGTCACACACAGAGAGAGAGAGAGGCAGAGACACAGGCAGAGGGAGAAGCAGGCTCCATGCACCGAAGCCCGACGTGGGATTCGATCCCGGGTCTCCAGGATCGCGCCCTGGGCCAAAGGCAGGCGCCAAACCGCTGTGCCACCCAGGGATCCCGAAAGCCTTACCTCTTTTAGCTTAGGTACTCTTTTATGTTTTCTATCTCCCCTGTAAAATAAAGGGGGTGGGGTAAGTATATGTAATTGTATTTTGCTAAGTGGAATCTGGGCTAGTCAGAAGTAGTTTTCTGTACTATATGATTTAGAACTTTTGAAAGAAATATTTGTGTTTAATAATAATTCAAAAGGGTTCTTTTATCATTACTTTAATCTCCTCAAATTATAAGACCATGAATGCATAAACCTCATAGTTTCAATGTTGAAATCCAGACACCTATTTTTTGTAAATTAAATATAATCAGTCTTTATCATACAGAGGATGATGAGAGAAGAAAAGTTTGTATGTTTAATTTTGGATTTAATAAACAATGTGATATTATAGACTAGAAATTGTTACAGATATTAAAATTTAAAGTTTATTTCTTTATTTATTAATTTAAAGTTTAAACAGAATTTAATTCCTCATTGAAAATTCAAATTTAAATGCCTTTAATATTACAAGCAAAGAGAATATAGTAAAAATAAACCGATAAAGGATTTTCTGGTGTCACATGTGTAGTAAAGTTAAAGAAAGATCTGTAAGTTTGGCTTTCTCTTTCTTTGTCAAGGGGCTATTGACTATTCCATATTTCACAAATGTGATATTTGGATTACATACATCAGAATCCTGTTTGGTACTTGTTGAATTCAGATTTCTAGGCTCCCAAATAAACATGCTGATTCTGAGTTTGGGTAAAGGAGCTTATCAGCATGCATTTTGGTAAGCTTTTTTTGGGACTTTATGTGTACTTGCAATGTATGCAACCACTGAAATAATACAATGACAACAAAATGGGCTACTAGAGTTATGTGTCATTGTAATTCGTATAAGTGAAGTGATGAAGTACATAAACAATTGAGTTTTCTTTAGAATGCGGATAAAATTATTTTTTCTTTTAATAAAATTTCATTTTTAATAAATAATTATAGTGCTAAAGTGTGTACAAAATTTCCCAAATGAAACACACACACATGCATATACACACATGTACCCTTTGAAGAGTTCAGATGTTATGATTCTATGTAATAGTAAATGAAAAATTATCAATAGTAAATCAATATATAATAGAAATAATTTATTTAAAGATTATACTCCTTATCATTTATTATATATTATTTCTTTAGCTTCATTTAATCAGTTTCTCAAACTCCTTTTGGGACTCAATGCCATAAGTTTGAGTCTTGGTTCTTTCCAGTTTCTCTATACTCCTCTCTAGGGTAATGACCCCTCAGCTTGTTCTTTTAACTGATCTATGATTTCTGTGCAATGAATTGCAAAAAATTATATGCTTATAGTTGGATAAATTAGTTCAATTTTAATGGTGAGAATGCGTCTAAAATTATTGAGGAGGAAAATATATTGGGTAATGTTTTGAAATAATGCCCTGGTTCACAAGCAACGTGCTCATATAGTACCCCAAAATTCATAGGTAGCATTTATATATCTGCATTCTAAAAAAATTGATCATAGGAAGAACAGTTCCTGTCATTTTTTTTCTTTCTTTCTTGTATCCCTTACATTTTGGTATCCAGACAAGAGCCTTGAAGCCAAAAGGGCTCAGTGGATATTTGTTTATTGTTGAAAGAATCTCATCTCAACTTAGTTGGAAATAGATAATTTTTTTTTCAATTTGTCATTTAGTTTGTGCATCCTCCTCCTTGAGAAGGAGGGAGAAAGGAAATAAGAGAGAAGTGGTAGGATGTGTGTTGCCATTTTTCTTTCTCTCTGTTAGAGGTTCTGAATCAGATTTGAATTCCTTTGCTGGGAATATTATTTGTCCTATCCTCTATGTGAACACAAAATCCTGCTAATAGTTCTACGATGGTGGTGTATGTTTGGATATAGTCTCCAGGTTAAGCCCCATCTCATCAGTGTGGTACATTTTCATGTTGTGAGGGTTTCCTCCTTTCCTGGTATTTCTAGAATCTATTCCTGTATGTGTTTGCCAAACATTATATAGACGGAATATTCTATAGAAGTTTCCCTAGCTTTAAAGTTTTTTTATTAGAGTTAATAACCTTTTCAAAACTGAATATCAAAGAACATATCATCTGTGGGAGAGGAATTTTTCACATGTTCTTACACACTCTAAAAATATAAACTTAAGCTGTGGTGTAATAATTTTGTGTACTATATCACTTTATGAATTACTATTCTGGGATATATGCACATTTGCCTGAGGGTGTATATAAGATGGTTAGTGTGAAAACATAAACAAAGTGGGAGGGTGATACCAAAGCATAAACGAAGAAACATTTAATGAAATGTTTTGTACTTGGTATCCTGCTTTGAACATTCTTAGTGACAATTACAAACTTGAATTCCAGATAGATATTTTACTGGTAGCAAATTCCAGAAGTAATTGTGTGGGCCTCTTAGATCTGCCGTCAGGTCCCCTTCCTGATTAGACCACTGATGAGAAGTTGTGGGTAACTTGTTCTCTCCCACAGGCCATTTCCTTTTAATTTTGTCAGTTCAAAGAAATTCATATGATTTGATCCACTTTTGAATATGAATAAAGCTCCTACAAGCTTAGTGAGAATCATATTAAGTCAGACCTCTCTATAAGGAAAAAAAAAAACACCCCTTCTTTTCCTTTTTGTCTTACAAGATCTAAACCTTAAAACCCAGTTTCTCACTGAATTCCTGACTTCTTGGTTGATGTAATCATCACAAATGTTTTTTTCAGCATTTGACAAGGTGAACAAAATTTAAAGTCTTCTATTTATGATTTGCCTTAGATGCTGCTGGAAAAGTTCTAATTATGAAAACTAACAATTATCTATATTAGGAAACATATATGTATGGATAAAATGGTATTTTTAATTGAAAAAATATTTTGCTGCTGTGTAAGGACTATTTTCAGTTCTATTTAAGTGAAAACCTATAACGCTTAGAACTTTTAGAACCTGAAACCTATAACTTTTAGAACTTTTAGAACATTGGAAAATAGGTAATTATTAAGCCAAGGGGGAACTAGTTAATTTTTTAAAATAATTTTTAAAGATTTATTTATTTATTTAAGAGAGAGAAGAAAAGGAGCAGAGGGAGATGGAGAGAGAGAATCTCAAGCAGACACCCCACTGAGCGCAGAACCTGACACAGGGATCTATCTCCGGACTCATGAGATCATGATCTGAACCGAAATCAAGTCAGACACTCAACTGACTCAGCCATCCAGGCACCCTGGAACTAGTTAATTTTGATAATTTTGGAGTTTGAAAGTGATATGTTATAGTCTGTTGTCAGAAATGGAATGCTTGGTGCTTATTCGTTGATAATATCATTATTAGAGCATTTATGGAAAGAGCAGTGATTGTGCCTAAAACTGAGTGTCCACACACAAATTTTAAGCTTAACTGATTGGAGTGGGGAACCTATTCTTCAATCTCTGATGGGAACACCAGGTTAAACAAAATCATGAATGCTTCCAATCCTTTTCTCTCCCATTTGATATTTAACTAGGAATTTTATTGGGCTAGGAACACAACTGGTTGAAGATTCTGGTTATGTCACTACTGTAGAATCCCAATAAGAAGCTAGAATATTTTACTTAAAATTTATTTTAAAGAAGTACGTGAGAACAGAATTAAGAGAAAACTGTTAAATGCTAAAAGTTTTGAAGCATCTTTCAGAAGTGGTTTTCCTTTATATTATCTAGCCAAAGATGATTCCTATAACTATTGAATGTAAACATGTAGTCCTAAAGGTGTCAAAACAAGTGATTCATTAAGCACTTTATGTACATTTTATCATTTAATGATTTGAACAGTAATAACTGTAATAATTATATATGTATAGTTTCACATAGCACTTTCACATCATTAATAAGTGTAATAAAAAGATATTAGGTTGTAGGGGTTAAAATAAATTCCCAAATTTCAAAGTTAACAATTTAACCTGAATGTTATATATTAGCTATACAAATATAATACAACTTGGTAAATGTCATGATTTTGTTATGAGTATGGATGGAGAGAGAACTTAACCTATTTCTGGGAATATTATTAATTTTATGTGATCCTCCAGCTAATATAGAGATTTCATAAGTTTATTCATGGATTCCCTCCCTATATTATATGTTCTTTCCCTCATGATTTTAAACCTTGACTAAACACTAATTTCCTCATATCAGCCCTAAAACATAGTTAAGTGTCTTCTTTCCTAAAACATACATACACACAAAAGTAACTCAGATTCAAGTTCTTATTCAGATACTTTGGCACCTCTCTCCTTTCATGCCTACCTCCTGTTCTTTTCATTGCCGACTACACTGTCTCCTATCTTTCACATTACTCATTCACTCATCAAACCACTCACTGTGGTCTCTGCTGCCCAACATTTCAGGAAGCTAAAGCCTTCACAAATAAGAAAAAGGAGCTCTGATATGATAACCAGTTTGTCCAAAGTCAAATAAATAGTAGAAGGTAAGTGAGGTCTCTGGAATCCATTGTTGCCTCAGAAATTAATTTATGTATCAAATATTAAATAAAAAGTGCATGTTATAAGGCTTACCTGTTGAAATTAAATAGATTAAAAATTATTTGCGTGTTTTCAACACATAACTCTTTGTTAATGCTTATTGACATTAACAAATTCATGGAGAAAACATCACATACTTTTAAACTTTAATCTTGATAATTTAAAGCATATATGTAAGAATTATGTCCACAATCTTGTATAAAGTTGTCAATAACTTGACTTCTTATGCTTAAATTCAGATCCATGTTGCTTACAATGAATGACCTAGAAGATTATGCTAATTGGACTTTGCCTGCCTCTCTGACTTTATCTCAGGCCACAAGAGAGGGAGAAGAAATACAGGGTGAGTTCCCTGGTAGTTGTGTGAAGCAACAACTGACTGCATGTAGCAGCCATTTCTGACCCTCTGTAATGGTATGAAGAGTCACTTAGGAAACAAGCTTAGATGACAGAGGGTAAAAAGAGAAATTATTGGATATTAGAGTTTTAATAAACTCTGTGTATGTCACAGCATAATATGCTGCTTTGATAGATCTTGTAATAGCAGTTTTCTTGACTCACTGCATTTGGTACAAGAATAGTGATGGCAGCAGTGAGAATGCACTTTAGTCCCTTTCAGGAGAAGTCAATTTCTGATGTAGCAAGCATCCAATAAATATTTGTTGAAATGAATAAACAGATGAATTAATGAAAATCATTTGGCACTCTTGAAATAAGTACTGTAAATTTGGTTGATTATAAAATTAGGGTTAGCATGTGAAATATAAATTGTATTTAACTGTATTTCACAGAGTGAGACCCAATTTTGGATTCTGTTGGTTGTTTTTTAATGTCCAAGACAGAATTATCATGGGTTGCTTTGGGATTCACCATTAAATAAAGAATACTGTTGAGACTACTCTAAAAACTACAACAAATTATCAAAATTAAAAGACGTACTTTATAAAATACTCCATAAAGTTTAGTAATTTGCCCTTTAGAATTTTTTAAAAAATATTTTTAATAGTAGGCCATTTTTAAAGCAAAGAGTTATTTAAAGTTAAGTATATTCAGCTTGGGTTTCTTTTGTGACCTTTCTCTGAAATCACATCATTTTAGTTTGGTGCGAGATTTTTAAAAAAGGAAATTGGGATTAGGGATATCATCATGTATGCAGAGACACCATCAGTATAATCATCTCACAGGTAAGATTGACAGCTGGAAAGAAGGGTGAATAAATGGTACTTTTGCATTTGAACTTGTCTACTTTTCTCAAAATATTCATTGAGTAAGATAAAACATTTTAGGACATTTCTGTTTAAGGAGAAATATTTTCTGTGATTTGTGTCAATTAGTAAACTCATTGTCAAATATAGTAATAAAAATAGATGTTACTACTGGGTCAGTGTATATGAATCTGCTTTGGAAAGGTAAGAAAAGGGATAAAAAACAATAAATGGTATCTGAGAAAGGTGGAATCAAGAGTCATTGCAACTGGTTTGGTAACAGCAGCATGAATGAGAATTTGTTGTGTTTTTGTTAAGCTTTAAAATATTCATTCATTAAGAAGTTCTGTTTTACTTATTTTGATTCCAATTTAAAAAGTAGCTTTAGTGAGATAACATAAGGAACTTGATATTTACTTCATGGCACAGTTTATAAGGTACTCTTCACATATATATGCCTTTCTACTCCCAAATAACCTTGTGAACTTGAGCATCATTTTTGCGGAGAAGAAAACTGAATGGCATGAGTAATAAGAAAAGGAACTAGATGTAGAATTGAGACCTTTGGCTTTGTAGGTCATGGATATTCAAATTTAGCAAGTTGGAAGGAGTCCTTAAAATATATGACATTGGTGGTCAGTAAATCAGAGTTCAGTTTATAGTTCTGCCATGAATTAACTGTAAGCCCTTAAATATGTTAATGAACCTCCTTAGGCCGTGGATTCCTGGACTTGTAAAATAATAAGATTGGTTTAAAGATTAGTTCTAATTCCAACTATCTCTAAAATTATTCCGTGTGGCTGGGACTCTACAGGTAGTGGGTGTGAGGGCATCCAATATAGCGGCACATTTCCCTATTTAAGTTCTGAACCAGTTCAACTAAGTAAATAAATAAAGAACAACATGTCATATTTATTATGCGTGAAGTTTTTATTGGAAAATGTGGTTTATACTTGTGGGAAAATAGACCCAAGTGAACACCCTAAGATAGATTTACCCACCAGTAACCAAATTGAATTGAACCAGCCATTCCACATTTTCAGAGGCAGAATCTGCACCTTATATTATTTATATCATGGAGGAACAATGAAAAATTAGTCTTCTTTTTTCAAGGCTCAGTTTCTAAGGGGAAAAAAATGGAATCAGGGGTAAAGCCTTAGATGATTGGAAATTCACTTTCTCATACACAGCATTTGGACAACTTTCTCCACTTCTGTTGTGGAAAAATGAAGGATAAGAGAAAACCAGAGGCCTCATGTCAACTCATGTTCTTCCTCTTGAAATGTCAAGAGTGAAGTGTTTTCTTCTTAATATTTTGTTTAGAATGTACTTTAAGTTATGTATATAAAATAAACCTCAACAATTCTATACTCAAATTCTTAGAAGAAAGAATAAGAATTGCTGAGTTTTTAAAATTTCTGACTATGTAAATGTGTTTATCTTATTTCCTTCTTATGGTTTGGCTTTTTACTATAACAATTTCATTAAATGCAATCCTCTTTGGCTTGAAATTCACTTTCTTTTTTATTTATCATAATTAGCTAATCTCTCTACATTCACTTTAGCCAATTTTATTACATTTGTGGTGCTCAAATGTCTTGTGTGTTTACTAGATTTTAAAGGTTTACTAGATTTGTTAGATTTTTTAAAAATATATTGTTTTTTACATTTTTTTTGTTGTGTATGTAAAATTCTTCAGTTTTTGCATATGGAGCTATATTGCAGGTTTGAAGGAAAAATATCTTCTATTTTTCTGATCAATACTTATTCCTCTCTAAGCTGTGGAAGTTATCTTAAATCTTATTCAAAGCTTATTAATTGGTCTTCTCATAGATCAAAATCTTAGAACTAGGTCATTGCCTTTTTGGCTTAGCACTATAGAGTATGATTCACAATAAAAGCTTGGAACCGAAATATCTTTCACATTTGTTGTTTTCTGAAATTTACCTTTAAAATCTCATAGTCTTCTTGCTAATATGAGACAACAAAGTTATTTCCTCTAGAAATTTCTGGTTACTAAAAAAAAATGAAAAAAATATGTACGAGTGGTAAAATAAATAAAGGAAAAGAGAATTAAGAGGACCAAAAAAGTAACTAGGGATCTTAGGAAAGTAAATGTACTTCTATAGACATATTTTCCATTTGAGAGTAAAGAATGAAAAATATTTATAAATTACACATAAGTAAATAATTTTGCTAGGAATATAAATGTTTCTCTAATAAAAATATTTATTGAACATAGATAATCTATTAGTCACTGTGTTCAGGCATTGGGTTCAATATATATAAAATATGATCTTTTAATTGAAGGTGGAGGGGACAGACACTTAAGATAACAACCTAATAAGTGAACTCAGCTTTCTAATGAGGAACACTCAGGATGCTCTTAGACTCAGGAGAGAGATACCAATTCTATTTGATGTGTTGAGGTAAGAAAGAGAGGAGGAAATTCAATAAACACTTGCCATAATAGATTCTTAAAATGAGATTCAAAGAAACCTAAAATATTTTGTCTCAACTAGATGACTAGATAGAGATTACTTTATATATATTTTACAACACAAGCTAATGGTACAACTCAACTAAATACAGGATTTTAAATATCAGGCATTAAAAATAAATAAAAGTCTATTTATTGGACACCAGGCTTAACTAAAGGGAAGATGAACATGACATCAGTTGTTATTTGGTCTCTTACTCCTCCATGCTGTTAGCTATTGTGTATATCATTGTAATATGAATAGTAATGGGTTTGATAATAATTTTTGGATCATCATTTACAAATCTTATTTTCAACCACTTGGTTGTTAAGAAGAAGGGAGTCTGGGATGATTTGAGTCTACTCTGGAGTAACAGCAATTTTCTCCTATGTTTTCTCTAGAAGTTGTACAGTTGTAGCCCTTAAATTCAGATACATTTAGAGATTTACAGTTAGTATTTATATAATGATGTGAAGGAAGAGTTAATGTTCCCTCCCTCTCTCATGCAAATACCTGAATGTTCCAGTAGAATTTCTTGAAATGATTGCCCTTTTTCAACTTAATTTCTTTAGTACTTTATTTGAAAATCATCTTAAAATATATAATTGGGTCTTTTCCTGGACTCTGTTCCTTTTGCCAGTGTTTGTCCTTTTGCTCTAATACCATGTTGTCTTGATTAGTGTAGCTCTCTAATAACTCTTGAAATCAAATTATATAAATCCTTTCTATCTCATTCTTCTTCATACTTTTTTTCTATTTTAGGCTATTTACATTTCAATGGAAATTTATAATTATTTTGTCTATTTCTACATTAAAAGTGTCTACTAGAATTTTTATTGTGATTAAATTGAATTTGTAGATAATTTGAGGAGAATTGATGTCTTAACCACATTGAGTGTCCAATTTGTTAAATATGGTATGCCCTTCCATTTATTAGATCTTCAGTATTTTTCTCAGCAATATTTGTGGTTTTAGTATAAAGGACTCAGCATCTCTTTTAGTTAATTCCAGGTATTTTGTCCTGAAAATACCATGCTTCAAATATATCATTTACAAGCATTTACTGCTTTTATTACAGACTTACATTGATTTATCAGATATAGAGCAATGGAAACTCCAATTAAAAGTCCTAAAATTGTATTAGCATATTTGGATATGAATGCGGTATGGTAGAGTTTTAAAATGTCTTTTTTAAACAAAGTGTATTAGTAAAATTAGGTAAAAACATCTAAATATATCTCAGAATCCACAAATTGACCACAATAAATAATGATAGTATATTATTGAAAGAACAATGGCATCAAGTCATTTGTTCCTTTAACCTTATAGTTTTTAACAAGATTTTCTGGAAAAATCAATTATTTTTCTCAACCAAAAAAACAATTGAAATAAATACAATTCAGTAGTAAAATAAAGATTTTCTCTTTTCCTTTTAAAAGTATTAAACTGTTTGATGATATTTCACTTGCTTCCTTTCCTTTTCCATTTCCATTTGTAATGTTTAAGAAGTTTTAAACTGGATATATTTGCATTTCTAAGCTTCCAAACTTCACATAAAGCAGTTGTCATTTTAAAATCAATTATTATACTTCTATTGCTCACATATACTTGTTTGTTATTTTCTCACTAGTTAAATTTAGGCGTACCCACTCTCAAGACTGTTTGAATCAAAGACACTAACCTTTTCTCTTGGCTTTCTTTATTTTTTCCCCTTTATTTCAGTCATGCAATTGAAAGACATTATAGTTAGAAGAGGGGAAATTTCACATTCTCACATGGTTCATTTAATAGCTAACTTTTTAGCTCTCTGTATGAAACAGAAGGTTTTTGAAATAACTTAATTCTATAAACTAGATAAAATTTATACAGTATAATAGCCATAAAGGCAGATTTTACACATGGAGATAGCCACACATACACACAAACATATACACACATCACTGCCACAAACACAACCACAGTATTTTTTGTAAATGTAAATGCAGTTCAGTATTCTAGATATTTAATTATTTCCAGGATAAGGTTAACCCAAATTGGACTTAATTCTGCTTATCTTAGAATTCAGGTTTTGAAGAAATGGAATAAGCCAAAGTTAGCAACCTGCCACTATTTCATCTCTTAACCAGACTGTGGACTTAGCTCTACATTTCTGACCTTTTGTCTCTTATGTTACATCTGCAATTAACGTGGTTCAGTGCACCTCTTGTCAGAGCTGTTAATGAGATTTAAAGCCATCTTTAAAACTAGCTTAAAAAGCATTAGTATTATTTGTTGGCATTTTTTTCTCTCTGCTTTAGTATTGTGTGTATTAAGGGAATACACAAATTGATGTTTGGCACAGATGTCGATCAAGCATCTGATATGTTACTCTTGTTAAATTTTAATATATTTTTATAAGATCTGTGGCTGGTAAAGGTTCTTTAGACTAAGGATATTCTCTTTATAACTCCTATTTCTTTTTGGTTTTGAATGTTTGCCTTGGACTTAATCATAATTCTTAAAGATAGGTTGGCCCACATTGAGTGTCAAGATCATTTTGAACTATTCCTAAGCCAAAAATCGTAGTAATTCCAAAACTAGACACTGTCTGGCAAATACTTTGAATTTTCAAGATCCTTAATGTATTAACATATCTGTAGTTCACTAAAGTCAGTAAAGCATATTATATTGTACAACTTACAAAATATATGCACATATAATGTGTAGAAATTATAAATGCCTTTTGACTATATAAAATATTTTATAAGAATAGAAAAATTACTTATTCTCAATGCATATATTTCAGACATTAGGTAAATATAAAAATATATACATTTTTTTTGTCATCATAGTAGCAAACAGGATGCAAATGAAAAAATTCTCTTATCCAGTTTTAATGGGAACATAGTTTGCTATAAAGATTTTAGGATTGAATTTTTTATAATGTATGAGAAAACTAGAAGGTTTTAATAATCTCTCAGTCATATACTCCAAGAATACATACTACATAAATAATCAAGTTGAAATAAAACATGTACATTATGTACATTAGTATATTGTAGTATATTTTAAATAATACAATATTAGAAATTAGGTTATTGCTCAAAAGTAAGGTTATAGTTGTTTAAGACTGTACATATCTAACAGGCAGTATTTCATAGTCAGGAAAATATGGTTCAATATTTATTTTATTATTTTTTATTTTTTAAAATTTTTTATTTATGATAGGCACACAGTGAGAGAGAGAGGCAGAGACATAGGCAGAGGGAGAAGCAGGCTCCATGCACTGGGAGCCCGACATGGGATTCGATCCCGGGTCCCCAGGATCGTGCCCTGGGCCAAAGGCAGGCGCCAAACCTCTGCGCCACCCAGGGATCCCTGGTTCAATATTTTAAAAAAATGAGAACAATGCTTAAATATTAGAAAGCAAGAAGAAACCAATTCAAAACTATAAATTTAGTGAAATGAGTGGACTTGGAGACATGTTAAATAGCTGGATAGACAAGCAACAAATAGGTAAGTGCACTATTAATTGTGGCTATTTATCACTGTAGCAATTAAGGGTGATTTCCAATTTTTATACGGTTTATATGTATAGGTTTTCTCCATAATGTATGTATATTCAGAAAAATAATGCACGTTAGATTAAAATCAAACCAAACAAATGCAAAACTGCCTATATAACTCTCCTATTTCCAGGGCGAGTTCTAATTAAGCCTTTTATTCGAGCCCTTTATTTTCACTGCTGTGTGTTTTCAGACTACAATAGATTTTGACGGCTCAATGGCAATAGGAGGTGAGTTTTTAAGTATCTTGAATAAAATGAGTCTTTTTGTTTGGCATAATAATTTCAAACTGTTCGCTGTCCCTTAACATCTCAGTATACCATGGAAAGTCCCCTGGAAAGCACAGCCAATGGGCATTATTGTTTGAACCCCACATGACTAATACTATTGGTTTTCCATGTCTGTTCTATATACCACATTTTTTTTTACAAACACTCGTTTCAGGAAAATAGTTATATCTGTACGTGTTCAAAGATTTACTACACTCTTCTGGAAATGTTAAAAGCAAAACTCAACTATAATTAGTGCAACATAAGAACAAATATCGATAGAAATATCTAGATATGTAAATGTATACAAAATGATCAATGTTAATTTATTATCTGCACTCAAAATCTTTATTAGACTTAGAGAATTTGACCATTTTCTTTTCTAGCAGCAATGTGTATATTTGTCATAAACATAATCTGGGGCAGTCCGGGTGGCTAAGCGGTTTAGTGCTGCCTGCAGCCCAGGGCGTGATCCTGGAGATCCAGGATGGAGTCCCACGTCAGGCTCCCTGTATGGAGCCTGCTTCTCCCTCTGCCTGTGTCTCTGCCTCTCTTTCTCCCTATGTGTCTCTCATGAATAAATAAATAAAATCTTAAAAAAAAAAAAGAGTGAACCTTTAAAAAAAATAAACATAATCTGTATTCAAAACCTAATACAAATCAAAATGAATATTTTCTTATTGACTGATGAAATATTAACATGAAATGTCAATGTGACAGAAAAGCCACTGTAATGAGAGAAATTTGTTGTTTTGAAGATTTCTCTCTATATTTATTTTATAAGTTATTTTACATTTTATTTTTATTTTTTTTATTTTACATTTTAGAAAACATCTATTAATTTTTCTATAGTATACTTCCCATAGCATCAAGAAAAGTCTTGTTTTTGCTCTAAAGTTAATGGTACTTTTCCAAACAAAATAATTTATATAATTGTGTTAAATGTTTTTAAGAAGAATCTTTTAAAAAATTTACTTGTGAAGAAATCAAGATAAAACTGGATGTATTCAGATTCCTAATACTTATTTTTTAGTTAATGGGAATTCATCTAATACTTGAATCTGAAAAAAAAAATCACAAATAATATACCAATGTTTTCTTAAATTAAGAAATTAAATATTTATTACTACTTAATATTTGAATATTCTTTTTTTAATATTTGACTATTAAAGAATTTATGATTAAATATATATTTCAGTTACCTACCAAATATTTTAAATATTTTAAAGTTTTCAATGTAATGCTTAGTCTAATAAAATAGTCATCTTCATATCCTTGAACTTTGAAAACCTTATTGATTCCTTCCGGTAATTGTTTTCTCCCCATAAATATTGTAGAAATTAGCTTGTAAAAGTAGTATTTTCATTGTGCTAATTTTTCTATGAGTTTCTGTGGGTTTACTCAAAATTTTTGCAAAAACTGGTGCCTTTTTTCAGGACATTCTACAGCTCAGGATCTGGCTAAATACAATTTGTGACAAATCCCTGTTCTAAATCCACATCTTTCTCTCCCATTACCAATATCTATGAAGTCTCCTAATCAAAGAAGGTTTCTTTGTGATCTGTGCTATTTAGATTATTGTAATATACGTTACTTAAAATAGATCCACCAAAGGTTCCTGGATGTCTCAACAATTAGGCATTGTAAACTTATTACATCACCCCATTAGCAATAATTTTCAATGACATGATGTTTTATTGGCAGTTATGACTCCAAAAGAAATATGTGCTTTGATATATTGGTAATTCAAAAAAGAATAATTGTAAGACTTCTGCTCCTGGGAAGATAGAATAGACACAATTTTCCCTAGTCTTCTTGCAAAGTGTAACAGAAAACCCTGGAAATGATATATAAAGCAAATATAAGAAGATTCTGAAATGTAGAGAGAAGGCAGGGCAGCTAGGGACCTTGGGACATGTGGAAGGACACTGGGGCAAGTTCTCTGGGTTTTCTTTTTGTTTTCACATATCCTAGACTGGGTGCTAGAAAAGCCAGCAGTATAGAAACATTGAATGGGTACAGTGGAGAAAAAAAAAAAAAGACCCATGATAAGTATATTTTCTCTATCCAAAGAACCAAGAATAGGCAACTTAGCAACACAGAAGACTTTTGGACAATAACTGCCAAACAATAGAGAACAAATTACAGCTCATTTAGCAAAGACTGAAAGGAAATCTAGATAGACTTCCACCCTACCCAGGCATACCAACTTACCCTCAAAAATGATGTTCAAGAAGTCCAAGTTGGGAACCAAGATTTTGGCAGTACAGAGTCCACCCTCTCCTAGTGTCAGACCACATGGGGAGACTGGAATTTTTACTTCACCAGTTGTAACAGGTTACCTGTCCCTATTTCTGCCAGGGTAACGCTAGAGAGGACTGGAGGACTTTTGCTATCACCCAGTGGTAACAAAGCGACCCTCCACAGTATTGCATTAGAGAATAAAACTTTAACAAAATTTAAAAGGAATTCATACATTTATTTCTTTAAATATAAAAACATAACTATTACATGATAAAATAACATTTTTAAAAATTAAAACAAATGTGAGAAGAGTGGCATTGTTATATTTTTCGAAAACTTAACATGTCACAACTGCTTCTGCTTTCAGTTGCAGAAATGGAAAATAGAATTTTTAATTAGCTTTCTAGATAACTATGACTTTGATACTACACCAAAACTTGACAAATGGTAAGGTAAGGTTAGTTGCATTATGGAATCAAAAACCATTGAACTGAACTTTTCATACTGTATTGCATTAAAATCCATTAGTCTGCCTTGATTTTTTTTTTAATGTAGGCATGGAGTCATGGACAATTTGTGTGGCTCCCCATGGCAAGGATATAATCTCTAAAATCTAGAATAAAATACCCACTTTCTTTAGTACAAAATATCCCGTTTGCCATTCTCTGCTAAGACACTTTGTTTGTTAAAGAGCTACCCTTCGTCATATGGCCTGCCCTAAAGTAAAAGATTTTATATAAAAACACATTTTCAGGAAAAAGGGAAACCTGTAGTAGTATTTCATGATTCCT